>NC_133659.1:262039304-262339304 GCF_037893015.1 Macrotis lagotis | reverse complement strand
CCCAAGTCCATTTTTATTTTTTATCATTCAAAAATCATTCATTAAACTCCTGCTATATGGTGTTAAGTACTGGGGATACAAACAGTGACAAAAGAGAACCTCTGCCCTCTTGGTGAAGTAGGAGAAGATTGAGGTGGAGCTTCTACTTTACCAGTTGCTCACATTCAGTAAAAGTCTCTTTTGAATTTTGACTCTGCTTTGAGTAGAAGTGGTAGCCAAGTCCAGGATGTCTAGAGAGAGAAGCATCTTGCCTATAATATTAATATTCAGGCTGTTGTTCCCTATCTCCTCTTCTACCCTTTCTCTTTTCTTCCCTCTCCTTCAGATCTCCATCTTTTCTGCATCTGTAACAATCCATTTCTGTGGGTTCTTTAGCAGTTAAGGAGAGTGTTTTCAGAGAGGGATCTGAACCAATCTTGGGCTTGGACCAGAAAGGGTGGGAGAGGGTGAAACTTTAATAACCCAGAGAAATCCAGTAGCACTGGGACTTCTCTTGGAAGACAGAAGAATGTTTCCATTTCATTTGGAGTTGATTTTGAATGAACTTCCCCTTTGTATTCCCCCCAAACTCTGCTTCTTCATTCCTTGCCTCTAGCAGCCATAAGGGAATGATATTGTGGTAGAGAAAATGCTCAAGACTCAGTCAGGAAAGACCTGGCTCTGATGCTCAATAACCCTAGGCCAGTCACCACTGAGTCTCTGTTTCTCCTCCATGAAATAGGGGATGCTTCTGTTTCTATTTCTTGTGAGATTTGAGAGCTATCATCCAGAGAGGTAAATATCCAGAGAGATCAGGAATGAGTCTGGTACCTTGCCTGCTGTGAGAGCACCTGAAATTTTTGGGCACCAACATTAGAACTGTTTTATCTTTGGAAGTAGCAATTTATTCCAACTTATTCAAGCCCCATATCTTGAGATCTGTGGCATCCCTTCCCCTGAGCCCCCTCCGCCACAGGTGGCACAGTTGATAAAGCACTGATTTTGAAGCCAGGCCAGGAGTTCAAATCCAGCTTCAGGTTCTTTACACTATGTGACCCTGGTCAAGTCACTTAACCCTGATGACCTCTCATTCAAGGTTATCTCCAATCATCCTGATTCATATCTAGCTACTGGACTCAGATGGCTCTAGGAGAATATGAGGTTGATGACTTTGCACAATACCTCCCTCACTCAAATCCAATTCATGTGCTAGTCATATTATCACTTTCCCTGATATCATGTTATGACAGCATACCTAAGTGGTGCATCCCAAGTTTCTCTGCACCTAGCAATGCTGGTGCTACGAGATGGGGTGGTGAAGAAAAAACTTCCAGGCAGGAAAGGGAATCCTGGATGAGGTCTAAGAGCATAGGGCAAGTATTCTTTCTTTCTCTGATAATTTTTACAAGGGTCTCTCCTCCTCATGATGCCCCTGAAGAGAAGTAACTTATTTCATTTGGTATGACCACTACCTTCCTTCTCTTTGTCTTCTCCTCCTTCTCCTATATATTTCCATAAGTCCCTGAAGCCATCCACAAGTGCCAAGGGACAGGCATCATTGTTCGCATGGTGACAGGAGACAATATGAATACAGCCCGAGTTATTGCCTTTGTGTGGCATTCTGAGTCATAGTGATGTGCTGAATCTGTTAGGAGAGGGAAACACAGACAAAACACCAATGTGGTGAATAAGCTGGTTCCATTTATTGTGCAGCACAGTACAGTTTTTATATCTTTCTTTGACATCGATATCTTTTACAAGCACTTATCACTTGCAAGCCATATATTCTTCAAATGTCCTGAGTAAATATTTAAGAACCTTGAGATACAAAACAGCACTTCCTTATCTATACTCTGGGGCATGTGTTGTTTGTCAAAAATGTGGCTATATCATCCTTATCTATCTCAAACAACTCTTGTTCTTCTGTAAACCTTTTAACATTCTTCTTGTTACAAACAATCTCAGCATTCCTCTGGCTTAACAGACATTGCCTCAAGAGACTTACTTACAGACATATTTCTCATAGTCCTTGTTAATTGCTATATATGACACCACAGTGATGAATACCTGTGTATAGAGGGTAAAGAGCTCAACCGAGTTATCCAAAATGAGAAGGGTGAGGTGCGTGCTGGGATTCTAGAGCATCTGGTACTTGAGGCTCAGTGTCAGAGTAATGCAGAAGATGAATGAATCTCTGTAGAATTAATCCACAGATTGCAGAAGACTATCACCTCAATTCTAAAATTGCTTTTGAAAGCCAGAGTATCCTGAATCAAAAGACTTGGATTTCTAAGGTGTACTAAAAGTCTTGGGTTCTGGTCAGGATTAGATTGAGTGCTCTGCAGTCAAGGGATTTGGAGGTGGAGAGAATCTACTTCATTCTTGACCAACCTATGGGGTATGAGCTGCAGCAGCAAGTCAAACCTCTGTCTCAGGCACCATTTGGGGGCAAAGTCCCATATTAAGGTAAAAATCAGCAAGAAAAAGTCTCTGAATCTTTGGGAAACTCAATACAGCTTAATACAGTTTAGGGAGGATTAATACAGAATGTCATGCTCCAGGGTTTTTTGGCATTGAAAGATACCAAGGCAATGCTGATTAGAATATGGTCACAGAAAAGTCCAAGACCTATAGGAAAGGAAAGGGAAATAAAGGGAGAAGATGACCAGAAAGGAGGGACTGGGGTGAGACTCCAAAACAAGACTTCGTGCATGAACAAGTGCAAACACTTGTGACTATTGCACTTAGCACATGTGTATTACAGGCATCATTGAAAGCACTGTTGGGGGGGGGGTGCAATGGCAGGTGGTGGCTGTTACTGGGAATGGTACCAACAGTGGGTCAGTCTTGAAGAAAGCAGATGTTGGCTTTGCCATGGTAGGTAACCAGTTCTCTCTTTGGCTCAAATTGCATTCTCTAAACTAGAAGTCAAGACAGGTTTCTGGTGCCCTTGCCACTTCATGTCTTCATGTCTCCTCACCCCACCCTTTATGACCCTTCCCTAACTCTCTATTATATGCTGTGTTGTTTTGTGGGGAGGGAATTGGGAGTGGAGGAAACTGGAAAGCAATTCAGAAAGAGTATAAAAAGCTCATAAAAATGTTCTTAATATATTCACTTAGTTGTACTCGTTCATTTATATGTCAATTTATTTCCATACACATAATACCACTGGCATGCATATATACTCCTTGTATTTGTCAGTTAATCCTTTTTATAGTTATTTGATCCATTTGTGAAAGAAGTCATATAAAATAAATTTTAAAAAATGATTTATAATACCTTTCAATTTTGAATCCTATTTTGAAAAAAGGAAAATTATTTTAATCATCTCAATTACTTAAGTCTGTTTTTTTAATTATTGATTATTGAAAGAGAATGTACAGCAAAATGGAGATGGCTGACTTCTGTCTTGGTCTGACCACACCTAAATATTGTCCTTCATTTTGGACACCACATATTGGGATCAGAACCCTCAAGCATGTATGTCCCTCCTGGACCTTGAAATTCAAAAAGAACAAATCTGAACTCATCATTACCTTTCCTCCATTCCCCTAGTCAAAGTCATCAGTCCTTTTCTGTTTCCTATCTTTGTTAAAGTCAAGTCAAGTCTCAGTCATATAGGTATATAACTTTGACACTTCTCTCTTATCCAAGACAGATACACATCCAAAAGTTGTCAAGTCACAATGGTGCTTTCTGTACAAGATCTGTCATCCTCTCCCTTTTCTTCAATTTCAAATGCATCATGCTATTCATGCCATTTTTACTCGAGCTTTTGCAATAAATTATTAACTGTTATTGTTTCTGATCTCTACTTTCTCTAGTTATTCCAATTCAAAGCTTTCTCTAATTTTTGTTTTGGTTTTTGAAAGACATTGAAGGTTAAATGACTTGCAAGGGTCACACAGCTAAGTAGTTATTACACCTCTGAGGTCTGATTTGAACTCAAGTCTTCCTAGGTCCAGGGTCAGAGTTCTATCCACTGCACATTTAATTGCACTAGTAATCTTAATACATTCAAGTAGACCATTCTCTAGTGCTAAAGTCTTCTAAGAGATGCTACTTTCCCAGTGCAAGGGCATCAGAGCTAGGAAACCTTCCTTCCACAAACACCTTTTTATATGTTTTCTTCCCCCTGAATTATCCTAGATCTTTTTCCCTTGACTCCTTTACTGCAAGACATTGGGATGGACATATTTGTTTGGATGTTGTAACCTTTCACAATGACCCAGAGTCATTTTTGAAGACTATTTTTATTTTTGCATGCTAGGAAAAATGGTAGACACTTGATATGCATGTGATATATAACTGATGCTTAATAAATGTTAACATGAATTAAGAAAATATATAATTATTATATTTATGCAACTTCATGCCAAATAGCAAAAAAGGCAGCAAACAGAAAAATGTAACTTGAAATACAGAATTCAAAAACACAAAAATAAATCCTTCTATTTGTTACAACTTTTTTAAACATTCACTGATTCTCCTATTTGGAAAGAAGGGGACAAAAGGAAAATATACACCATGTCATCTAAATCATCTGAACCAAAATCTTCCATGAAAATTACAAAACAAAATGGAGAGGCAGGAAGAAAAAAAGAAAAAGATATTTTAAAACTTACGAGATCTGTTTTTTTAAATTCTTTTTCTAATTATTGGTTTAGGAATGAATATTTCATTTCCAAATTGGGTACAATGAACTCTGAAAAAAAAGATAATTGGGGGGCAGTTTGGGGGCACAGTGGATAAGCACCAGCCCCAGAATCAGGAGTACCTGGGTTCAAATCCATTCTCAAACACTTAATAATAACCTAGCTGTGTGGCCTTGGGCAAGCCACTTAACACCATTTGCCTTGCAAAAAAAAAAAAAAAACCTAAAAAAGAAGATAATTAAATAACAAGAAAGTAAAATATATTTTTTTCACAAAGTTCAATATGTAGTTCATGATTTATGCTGTTCTTATTCCTCTAGTACCATTTTAAAAATTTCAAACTTTAATTACTATACCTTTGATTCCTATCCATGGCATTCACATTTGTTCCCTTCTTTAGGAAAAATTCTACTATACATTTTGTTCTGCAACTGTAAGAAAAAGTCATGTATAACCATCCTGCAAATCATTTAACATAATTGACAATGTATAAACTCTATGAATTACTTGCTATCATAGAGAGGTAGAGAAATGTGGAAATGAATGCTGATAACTATCTTTACAAGTAATTTTATAAAAACTAAAATTGAAATTTAAAAATGATCCTAAAAACTTATAGCTTTAAACAAAAAAGAATTCTCTACCTTAAGACTAAATCATAGAGCAGTCACTGGTCTAAATCAACTGAAGCAGTTTCCTCATTAGGAGTTCCAATGAGAATAAAATCTCCCATGTTGTTTGAAAATTCCAAAGACCAATGAACTTTGACTACAGATTTATTTTAAGTTCTTTTCAATAAAGAAATGCTTCCATGAAAAGATGAATTCTAAAATGTGAATTGGAAACTATCTGATTACTCATTTTATCTCATAAAACTCATTTAATTCAATTCAATGATATAAAAAAGAATAAACTCAGAGAAACAGACAAAAACGATATTAAAAATGAATAAACACAATATCAGAAAACATTCCAAACCTTTCGTTTTACATTTGTAAATTCAAACAAGAGGAAACAGATTCAGAGGTAAAAGAACTAGTTAATGGCAGAGTCAGACTGCACTACAACACTGTTCAAATGGAAGATATCTTTTACTTATTGGCATTTGTCATCATTGTGCAAGATGATGATGAAATAACAAAATTGAATTTATGGTTGCAGAAAAAGCAGAATCGATTTTCAGAGAGCAGGGGGGAAAAGACATTTGGAATCCAATATTCTGGATAAATTGTGACTTTTCTACCATAAATTCGAATTGAAATAGCAAAATAATCAATAGAAATAACAAAGGACTGCTCAACCCAGAAACATAATAATTTGTCAAAGTGCAAGAGAATAACTTATTGATTTTTTAGCAGAAATGAGTTTATTCATAGTTACTGTGTACAATGCAAGAAATAATGTCAAGAAGGTAAGATGATGGGGCTACTGGGTGGCACAGTGGATAGACCACCGGTCCTGGAGTCAGGAGCACCTGAGATCAAATGTGACCTCAGACACTTAATAATTACCTAGCTGTGTGGCCTTGGGCAAGCCACTTAACCTTATTGTCTTGCAAAAACTAAAAAAATGAATGTATATGTGTGAGTATATGTATACCCAACAATATAGAATGAAGGGAAAATTCTCCACTAATAGCAAGAAAGTAAGATGTTGTTTCAGAGAAGTGAAAATGACAACCATGGCCCAGGAACAGTGTTCCAGCAAACTTATTCTTTTTTTTTTTAGGTTTTTTTGCAAGGCAATGGGGTTAAGTGGCTTCCCAATGCCACACAGCTAGGCAATTATTAAGTGTCTGAGACCGGATTTGAACTCAGGTACTCCTGACTCCAAGGCTGATGCTCTATCCACTGTGCCACTTCGCCACGCCTCAGCACACTTATTCTTGATAAGGTTCTGGTTCCCTTTGACACTATGATTTATATGAAAATTCTCAAAAAACTCAAGGGGAAAAATGATTATTTTATAATTGCTCTAAGCTTTGCCCCAAAACAATGATTTGAGGCTTATGGATGCAGCTTACCCCTCAACTAAAGAACTGAGAGATCACCAGTTTTGAGCTCTAATAATGGGTTAGGTGATAACATTACTGAGACACTTTGCTATCAATAAATTTTGCCAATTTTTTGATGAACAGAAAATAATGTGCAACGAATAAATGTCATGACATAAGATTGAGTATTTGAAGAAAAAATATTTTAAAATAAGAAATAACAGATCTATTTAAAATAAGAAATTATAATTACATAATGAATTTTTGTCTAATTCTTTAAATCTTTTAAAAATTCTAACACTAAAATATTTATGAATAACCTAGTATTTTCCCTTGAATAGAAAATATTGTTATATCATTGCTATATTACTATATCATATCAATGCCTACATTCTGATGTCTTGCTTGAACATATTTATGAATAGTTCAATTTAAATTGGATTCAGTGTTCTAGATTGAGAGCCATGATAGATACTGCCTCTCTAGTGAGATTACATAATTGTTTTGGTAAGACTATATTGAAGAATAGAACTTCAAAGACTTTTTTGTCCATAAATGCTTGCCATCAATTTCATGTCATGTAGCTAGAGATATACTATTTTATGAATGAATAAAACAAGGGAAAGAGAGGTTTAGTTGTCACCTGACTGGCTATAGGAAATTAAAACATTTTAATTGAAAAGGACATTTCTAGGCAATAGTAAGATATTCTTCAATTTAATTACTGCTTTTCCTGCGACTGGGAGTTCTCATTTCTTCTATGGAAGGGGTGCAATAGCCCATCTCTTTCTGATGTGTAGTGTAATATACAGTAGTTAAAAGGCCATGATAACTCAGTCCTTTTCACTGTTACCATGAGCAAGTCATCTAAGCTTCCTGCTCCTCACTTTCTCTTTTGCTTAAAGCAGATAATGATAACACCAAATGTCTTGAGACAGTTTTTAGCAAATATTTCAAAACAATGAAACAACAAGACTAATTAAGTAACTAACCAAAATAAACTAAATCCCATTCCTTTAAAATATAAAATGGAAATAGTGTGGGGGTCCAGCCTCCTCAGGGTTCTTGGAACCTGACAGGAGGGATAGAGTCAGTGAAATGAGGTGAGTCAACAAGTGGGTATAGGCAGGAGCTGGTTGACTGACTGTCAGCTGCTTGGATCTATTTTTATAGTTTCAGAATCATGTATGTTTCAAGCAAGAAAGCTGAGATCATTTTCTTGGTTACAAGAGTGTACAATTTTCATCAACAATCATATAGTTCATATGGTTACAAGTTTTAATCATGTGATTACAAATTTAAGTAATAATCATATAGTTAATTTCTTATCCCTACTCAGACCATGATGACCTTAACCTGTCTGTTACCATATTTATTACTACATTGTATAATTGTTAATTCATTTAAAGTTATTAATTAGGCAATTCTTTTAATGGAAAGTTTTTTATATTTTCTGTGTAGGTAATGTTTTTTGATACACTCGATTAACAGTCTGTAGTGAGGGTCTTTATGCTTCTCCACCCATCTGTTAACTCTTACAATAACCAATTTTTCTTTCTGGCCTTGTTGGTAGAAACTACAGTTTCTGCGACTTTTTTATTCTTTCCCATGAAACTAAGGGTGCTGGAGTTCACATATCGGTCACCTGTACTGTTTTCTCACCATCTTTTTTAAATATTCCTGTGTAAGGGGGGAAAAACTATTAATTTCCCTGGAATATCTCCTTGGAATTCCCAGTGCTGGGTTTTCCAGAGATTTCATAATGTTGAAGCCTTTTGTATGCCTCAGGGAGAGGCAGTCCTATTAAATTTGGACAGAGTTTACAATCTGTTTTATTCAAGGAATTTTTCTGAAATCATTTCTTTATTATCATTCCAGTATTAGGATGAGAAAATATTGTAATCAATAATAAACCTAATAAATATTGGTATGCATGAAATCCCTATATATTGAAGAAGGAAATGTTGTTCCATCAGGCAGTGTGACTTCTTGCTGCGACTGTGTCAAACAGTTTAGAGACCCTGGCTCCCAACAAAATAGAAAAAAATGATATAGGAATAATTTAAAGGCTTTTCTTTCCTGATTTTTTTAAATTGAGGGATTTCCTTTGAATTTTCTTTGGGATTGTCAATCCTACCTTCTTTGTTCATGGTAGGTGTAACCAAAGTAGCTTCAGAAGCTATGTTTGATTGAATACATTTTGCCCATAGTTTTATGAAATTCGACTAGGTGGCTATGACTATGTATAAAATAAAATGAGGCATAGTAAAATTACCTCAACCAAAATAAAAATGATATGCAACAAATTTTTGTAATCTCAAACCTTAAATTATTCCATTAACACAATTATTTTTTATTTGATAAAGTATGTAGGGTATAACTAATCATTCAGTCTAGATGTAATACGAGTCACACCATAGAATTGTAGGTTTAGACGTTAAAAAGTCTATGAATTTTCAATTGCAATCTCTTTATAGACATTGTCTATGTCTTCCTGTAACTCCTTCAATTTCTCTAAGAATTTGGATGCTATACCATTGGGTGCATACATATTTAGTACTGAAATTATTTTATTGTTTATGGTACCTTTTAGGAGGATGTAGTTTTCTTCCTTATCTCTTTTAAGAATATCTATGCTTTGCAGCTGCTTTTTCTGAGATAAGCATTGCTGTCCCTGCTTTTTCACTTCAGCTGAAGCAAAATATATTTTGCTCTAACCTTTTACCTTTACTCTATATGCATCTCTCTGTTTCAGATGAGTTTCTTGTAAGCAGCATATTAGAAGATTCTGGTTTTTAACCCACTATGCTACCCACTTACATTTTAAGGGAGAGTTCATCCCATTCACATTCAAAGTTATAATTACTTATTCTTTATTGCCTTCCATATTATCTTCCCTCTGATTGCATTTTCCCCTTAAAGGTTTGCAAAATGCTTTATATGCTTTATTGCTTGATCACTTACTAATAATTTCAAAATGTCTTTAGGATTTTCTCCTAATTTGTGATGTATAGTGGTAAAGTTGGGTAAATATGATCAAATATCTGAATTTTAATAAAATAGTAGTAGAACAATCTATAATTACTTAATTGTTCAGTTTATCTGTAGTTGTTAAATTAATTATGAAAATATTTTCCTTCACTAAAATAGATAAGGTATAGAGCATCCTTCAATGCAATGTTTTTCATGTACTTATTGGTGAAAATGAAATAAAAATCTTTGAATCCTCTAATAACCCAACTGAAGATGCATTTTTAGAAAATCCTCACCTTTATTTCTGTCATATTATCAAATTTCTTAATATTTCCAGTGATTGCCTTGCAAACAAATTGTTGCTTTTTATGATCTTTGTCATTTTAAAATCAAAGACTTTGCAACTGCTTTTCAAAATATCTCTCCCCTTTAAGGTGATATTTTATTAGCTCTAGGCTTACAGGAGTAGTCTCAGAGGGATCTCAGAGGGCTGATGTTACCCAGGGCAAAATGAATTCTAAAAGGTTTTTCAGCATTTGGTTTCTAAAAACAAAGACTTTTTTCTTTGACATCACTCAAAATTTTTCTCCATGTACACATACACACACACACACACACACACACACACACACACACATATATATTGCATATATTGTGTATGTATATAAATACATGCATACATATAGATATGCTAAAAAATTTATAGCAAAGAATTATGAAACAATTGTGTATGTATATACATATATATAAATACATATACACATGCATACATATGCATATAATATAAACATTAGAGCAAAGAATTATGGCACATGGAGAATTAAGTTAAAAAACTAAAGAAATTTAAAATTTTCTATCTTATTACATGAGATTAAGTATGAGAAAATAAATAAAAAATAAAAGTAACATAAATGAAGAGAAAGCAATGAAAAATTGATAAAGGAAGAAGTTGGCATAATTAAACAACTATGCATAAATTGAATTATGGTATGAAAACACTAATTCAAACCCATGATCTTGTACAGTAAAAACCAAAATCTAAATGTTTTCTATGAATGTGTTAGCTAGTAAAATAGTTGGTGGTGCTGCCACCCACTGCCTATATGAGAAAATTACAGATGAGACCAGTTCTTAAATCTATAAAAAGCTATCTTCAAAAACGAAGTGTTAAGCAAAAATTTTTAGTAAAACAGTGGCAAAATATAGTGATAAACAATATATAATGGGACAGAAAAATACCTTTTAAAAAATGATACTGTTGCCACACAAAAATATTAATGCTTAATGCATAACCATTGTCTCTAGGAAGAGAATTGCTGTCACAGATTTATAAGGAAAGTAGTTGGTAGTCTTTGGAATTTAATTAAAACAAAATCTTGCATTTGATATTTCTAGAATTCAAAGTAATATGAATTAAAACTAGTCAGATTGATAAACATAATTTAAATAGTTAAGAAGAGGATAATTAGATAATATCCAAACAATTTCTCAATTCAACTCTTATACTTGTTAGATTGTTCCTGTCATAATTTTTAAACATTTCAAACAATTTATTCCATTGAAGGTTTTGTTTTATCTTGGGCATACATTATGAATAATAATGTCAGAATGTTTACACTGAAAGTTAATATCATCTGCCTGCCGAAAATTCAAATTTATATTTTAACTGGGGCAAAATTAATTTAAATTTAATTTCTTTTTTTTAGGTTTTTGCAAGGCAAATGGGGCTAAGTGGCTTGCCCAAGGCCACACAGCTAGGTCCTTATTAAGTGTCTGAGACCTGATTTGAACCCAGGTAGTCCTGACTCCAGGGCTGGTGCTTTTTCCACTGCGCCACCTAGCTGCCCCTCAATTTCATTTCAAAAAGTTAAATGCCTATCAAATATATTTAAATGTAATTTAAAACTTCTATTTCTGCTTTCTCATTAACATATTTATACATTTGAAATCTTAAGTACTTAAATTCAGTGATTTCATTTTGGATTGCTCTCTTCAAACATAAAACATTGTTTTTCATTATTGGCATAAATTTTAGAGAGCATATCCTTAAACTGTGCAAGGACAAAATTTTCTTTAATGATGACTTGGTTCTGGATGTCTTCAAGCTGTTGTTAAAGCAATGTGTTTTCATTCTACATTTGGATTAATCTTTCTGGATGGATTCCTGTTCGATGACATATTGATTCAATTTTTTCCTCTTCCACTTGAACTCTTTCTTGAAGTTCCTTTACCTTATACTGGGTATGATTTAATTTATTCTGTGTGCTTTCTGAAATTATCTCTAGGCTTACAGGAGTAGAGTCTCAGAGAGATCACAGAGGTTCTATGTTATCCAGGGAAAAATGAACTCCAAAAGATTTTCCAGCATTTGGTTTCTAAAAACAACACTTTTTTCTTTGACATCACTCAGAATTTTTCTCCATGTACACACACACACACACACACACACACACACACACACACTTTCTATGTGTGTATATATATAATATGTATATATATATATATATATACACACACACATACATGCATACATATAGATATGCTATAAAATTATAGGAAAGAATTATAGCACACAGAAAATTAAGCTAAAAACAAAAATTTTTAATTTTCTAATTAGATGAGATAAAGTATGATAGAAAATAAAGAAAAAGAAAAGAAAAAGAAAACAATGAAAAAATGATAAAGGAAAAATGTGGCATAATTAAACAACTATACATAAACTGAATTATGGTATGAAAACACTAATTCAGACCCATGATCTTGTATAATAAAAAATAAAATCTAAATTTTTTCTATGAATGTGTTAGCTAGCAAAATAGTTGGTGATCCTGCCACCTACTTCTTATATGAGAAAATTACAGATGAGATCAGTTCTTAAATCTTTAAGAAGCTATCTTCGACAAAGAAAAGTGTTAAGCAAAATTTTTTGGTAAAATGGTGACAAAATATAGTGATAAACAATATGTAATGGGACAGAAAAATACTTTTAAAAAAAACAGCACCATGCCACACAAAAATGCTTAATGCATAGCCATTGTCTCTAGGAGAGAATTGCTGTCACAGATTTTAAAGGACAGTAGTTGGTAGTCTTTGGAATTTCATTAAAACAAAATCTAGGGTTTGATAATTCTGAAATTAATTCAAAGTAATATGAATTAAAACTAGTCTGATTGATAAACCTGTTTAAATAGTTATGAAGAGGATAACTAGATAATATTCCACAATTTCTCAATTCAACTCTTATAATTGTGACATTATTCCTAGCATCATTTTAAAACTTAAACATTTCAAATGATTTATTTCATTGCAGGGTTTATTTAATCTTGGGCATATTATTAGAATAATAATGTCAGAATGTTTTCAATGAAAGTTAATATCATCTGCCTGCTGAAAATTCAAATTTATAATTTAACTTGGCAAAATTAATTTCAATTTCATTTCAAAAAGTTAAATGACTGTCAAATATATTTAAATGTAATTTAAAACTTACCTCTATTTCTGCTTTCTCATTAACATATTTATACATTTGAAATCTTAAGTACTTAAATTCAGTGATTCATTTTGGATTGCTCTCTTCAAACATAAGACATTGTTTTTCATTATTGGCATAAATTTTAGAGAGCATATCCTTAAACTGTGCAAAGGACAAAATTTTCTTTAATGATGCCTTGGTTCTGGATGTCTTCAATCTGTTGTTAAAGCATTGTATTTTCATTCCGCATTTGGATTAATCTTTCTGGATGGATTCCTGTTTGACAACATATTGATTCAATTTTTACTTTTCCACTTGAACTCTTTGAAGTTCCTTTACCTTATACTGGATCTGATTTAATTCATTCTGTATGCATTCTAAAGTTATCTCTAGACTTACAGGAGTAGAATCTCAGAGGGATCTCAGAGGTTCTATGTTACTGAGGAAAAAATGAACTCTAAAAGGTTTTTCAGCAATTGGTTTCTAAAAGCAACACTTTTTTCAAACTTACATACCACTTTTTTGAAACTTTTCAAACTTACCAGGGCCAGATGTTTTCATAGATCCTTTTTATTGAGTAATAAGGAAAAGAAGCCTTCTCTTGTAGTGCCTTTCTCTACTACTGGGCTTGAGGATATCTACCACTGCTTTGTCCTTCCCTTCCTGGTAGGGATCCTGTTGGCCTACAACCTTTCAAACCTTAGCCTAGTATTATTCAGATTTTGTTTATCCCATTTCCTGGGATTTTAGTTTTCTTCCCTGGACCTTCTTAGGCAACCTACATTCACAAGAGTAAAACAATTCAAGAAGGGTAGCAACCTGGCTTTCCCCTTAACTTCCTTTGCATGTGTATCCTTTTCTCACTGTCTTGATTTTTCTTTTTTGCTATAACTTTGGAGAGAATTCCACATTATCCAAGAGGACATAATTTTTCAAAGTAACGAGAGTCTTGGTGCTGACTCAGATAACTCATATGAAAATCTTCAATCTAGATCTTGGTGGGTAAGAAGCACCCAGTTTTAGAAAAGGAAAACTTTTCCCTGACTCCTGTGCCCACTTCTTTCCTTGGAATGCTTTGTTTGCAATGACTTGTTTTATAGGTTCTCAGCACTGTCCATGATGATGGTAAGGGATTTAGTTTCTCCAGAATGCCTTAGAGCAAGCAGGGAAAACCTTTGTTTGCTCAAATCTCACCTCTGCTTCCAAATCCAAAGAGAACTCAAAAGCTGCCTCTTTCCATGTGGACCACAGTTCAAGACAACAGGCAGACTTTGAACCACTACTGTTTCTCCTTATTACATCTTATTCCTTTCTTTTGAGGTCCTTAGCAACTGTGTGTGGGGTCCTCTCACAGCTTGGTTCTAATGTCCTCATGAACAGATCTTTTCCTTTTGTCTCCTAGTCTCTTTTTCGTGAACCCTGCTATGGGGGAGAGACTCCACTCAGACCCATATCTATTTCTGAGATATCAAAGTGCAAAGTTGAATCAGGATCTTTGGATCAGCATTTCTTCAATCAGTATGGTAAAAGATGCCCAAAGCAAAGAGCTTTCAGCCCTTGGTTCTACAGGAACTAGTTTATCCTTTGGAAGGTTTTTAGTTAAATAGGAAAGCCAGCCTGGGTAAAGATGGTGGTCAGGACTTAAAACTTCCCACACTACCCTCTCTATTCCCTCCCATCCCAGAAACAATTGCAGTTAGCAGATATTTGTGGGCCTGGCTGAAATTTAGTTCTTAGTATTCAAACTTGATATGGTTTTCTCACCTTTATTTAGTTGCCTTCTCTATCTCCTCACTACAATACCCCAGATATCATTGCTTAGGGTTTTTAGACTGGTTTTGCTCTATTGTCATTTTTTAACACATTTACTCCCTCCCAAGCTTTCCACTGCCTTACTCTGTGGCAAATGCAGAGAAAACTCACTGAATATATACCTTTCTTTCCCTTAAATCTATTGGTCATTGGTTCTACTCCATTTCAATGCAAGAGGGAAGGCTAACATGGCTTTTTCATGCAAAGCATTTTTCTAATCTTATTAAATTAGAATGTCACCATCTTTATCTGTGGTGTCTTTGGTATCCATTTCTGTTAACAGCAAGCTTGTTTCTTTTCTGAGTCATGTGTGAGATGCAATTATGTCATCCACAAAGTTTGTAGAAAGGAAGGACTTTGGACTGATTAATGAGATTCTTTTAGATCTTGGTCTTGGTTTGATCCATGCTCTTATTCTTCTCTGAGACTCTTCTCTATCCTTCCTCATTTCTCAAACACAGGGAAGAATTAATATCTCTGAAGAGGGGAGGGGATCTCTCCATCTTTTCTGAGAAGTCAGAAGCCCTGAACTATGTTTGTGAGCCCCTGATCTCTGAGTACTTCAAGAGTATGTGTCTCTTTTTTGGGAATTAGCCTTGTCACTCTCTCCTCTGTGGTGTGTTCTCTATGTGTCCCCCATCTTATATCTTCTCATAATATTTCCTGGGCAAACCAGTTCCAGCCCTCCAGGAACAGTCTGAGGGGCCCTGGGTACCTGTTAGCACCTGGGATATGTTCTGAGAAGGGATACGAGGGGGCCATATCCTAACTTTTCTGAACTTCTACTTCATTACTCAGCCAGGGTTATGCCATTAGAACTTCAGTAGAGAATGGTTGGTTCAGGCTATTGTTTTCCAATTTGAGATAATATTAAAGAAAATGACAATCCTGTCATCTCTCAATCTTTTGAGCCCTTCTTAGTTTTTGGCTAGATCAGATGAGAGGAAAGAAGGAAATTGAATCATCACAGAATGTTATGTCCCTATCCTCTCAGATTGAGGGTGAGGACTATAGGTCTAACCACCAACTTACTACAAGACTTTTGCTTCTTAGAATCAGCCCAGATGGTAAGGAATTAATGTCTAGGTCAGATCCAAGTTGTACTTAATCCAGACATTTTATTAAATGCCCACTGCCTACTGGACTTTTATGTTACATCTGGGTATACAATTATCACTCAACATGCATTTATTCAGAGTATCTGGTTTTCTACTCATCTTTGGAGATTAAGATACAAGGAATGAGCTCCATTCCAAAGAAGAAAGAGGGTTGGAAAATGTTTTTAAGTATGATACAAAATAAACTGTGATAAGAGTTTCCAGCAAAGTGCTACAAGAAGCTCCAATAATTATTCCAACTTACTTCACTCCTCTCATCTGGTTTTGTATTTTTGCTGAGAAAATGTCATGGACAATATGCTCCAGGGGGTCCAAAGGAATCTGACATGACTGAACAACAAAGGTTGTTTTTATCTGGGTGTTGTTGGCCATGTTTTCATTTAATTGAGTTGTTTACTTAAACCACCAGCCTCTGAGTGACTCATCACACCATGCATGAGTGGGGCACTACACAAGTCTTTCATTTCCTTTAAGACTCAATTCAGATGGTAGTTCTTTTACAAAATCCAATCTAATCCAACCTGGTAAGAAAACCAAATGACTGAATCAACTTCCTCAGTTCCTAGGAGGGTGGGTGGTGGGGAGTACCGGTGGCAGGAATGGAGAAGAAATCTAGTCTAGTCTCCATTAGGGAATTTGAGAATCCAGAAAGTCAGGTTTCCTGGCTTCTTGGTTCAGCTCTTCCACCAGCTTGGGTGAAATTGAAGAATTGTCAAAAACATTTAAAATGCTGTCATGATTTATCTTATGTAAAAATGGGTGATTATCCTAACTTTTCTAGAGCAAAGATAAAGACAAATGAGATAGGGAAAGACCTTCAACTGACCCAAAGTCTAGAATTTGTTAGTGGTTTCATTGACTTCTCAGCCCGATTTTTGGGGGTTGTTTTACATCATACAACCTTTATATATGGAGGAATATCTATTTGGTAAAGAATACAAGACTGAGAATTAAGCTTGTTTTCTATTTCTGTTTGAATAAACTTCCTATACTAACTTGAGTAAGCCAAAATGTCTCCTCTATTTGTCGATAAGGAATGTTAATTCAAGACTTAAAAGGTTTAATACCATTTCATGGGGTAACTGAAGTAGACCCACTATTATCCCATATATCTTGAAGTTGGAGCTGCTTTTTCTTCCCTCTAAACAATTTTATTTTTTTTAACTTCAACGTTTTGTTTAACAATTATATACAATAGTAATATGTACCTATCATTTTTTGCAAGGCTCTGAATTTCTATAATTTTTCCCCCCTTCTTCCCTTCCCTCCCCCCCCCACAGCAGGCTGTCTGACAGTCTCTACATTGTTTCCATCTCATACACTGATGTAAATTGAATGTTACAAGAGTAAACATAACCCCCCCACCCACCCAGAAGATGGGAAACCTCATGAATAGAGAGGAAAAAAATGTACTTCAGTCTGTGTTCAGATTTCAATGACTCTGTCTCTGGGGTGAATTGCTTTATCATAAGTCTACCAGAGAAGTTGCTTCAATATGTTTACCTCAGTTGCTATTACTAGCTGTACCTCCATTCTATTTCTCCCCACTCTCATTTATTCTATTCTCTCTCTCTCTTCATCCTGGCCCTGTCCAAAAGTGTGTTGCATCTGAGTACCCTTTCCCTTGATCTTCCCTCTCTTCCACCACCTGTTCTCCCCTTCCCTCCCCCCATTCCCCCCTCATCCCATCCCTTTCCTCCCATCCTTCTCCAGGGCAAGACAGATTTCCTCACCCTATTGTGTGTATGTCATTTCCTACCTGAGCCATTTCTGATGAGAATGAAGGCTCATTCATCCCCCTTGTCTTCCCCCCTCCCCTCCATTGAAAAATATTTTTTTACCCTTATGTGAAATCTCTCAGCTTCTTCATCTCCTTTTCCTTCCTCCCAGTACTTTCCGCCATCATATGAGTTATCAATATCTTCTTCCCATGCAGGAATATAAACAGTTCAACATCATCAACTTCCTCATAGTCACTTTCTTCCACTCTATGGTTCACCAGCATCCTGTACTTGGAGATCAAACTTTTTGTTCAGCTCTGTTTTTCTCAATAGGAAAATTTCAAAGTCCCATTTCATTGAAAGTCCATCTTTTCCCCTGAAAAAGGATGTTCAGTTTTGCTAGGTAGTTGATTCTCAGTTGTAAACCAAGATCTTTTGCCTTCTGGAATATCATATTCCAATCCCTACAAGCCCTTAATGTAGATGCTGCAAGATCCTGTGTAATCCTAAGTATGGAACCCCGGTAGATGAATTGTCTGTTTCTGGCAACTTTTAGAATTTTCTCTTTGATTTAGGAGTTTTAGAATTTGGATATAATATTCCTGGAAGTTTTTTCTTTTGGGATTTTTTTCAGGGGGTGACCTGTGAATTCTCTCAATTTCTACTTTACCCTCAGCTTCTAGGATCTCAGGGCAATTTGCTGTATTATTTCATGAAAAATGAAGTCTAGGCTCTTGTCCTGGTTGTGGCTTTCAGATAGCCCAATAATTTTTAAATTATTTCTTCTGGATCTGTTTTCAACATCAGTTTTTCCAATGAGATATTTCACATTTTCTTCTAATTTTTGGCTTTTTTGGAAGAGTTTTATTTCTTCCTGATTTCTTGCAAAGTCATCAGCTTCCTTTAGTTCCATTTTGCATTTGAAGAAGTTATTTTCTTCAGAGAGTGTTTTTATCTCCTTTTCTAGTTGACCAATTCTGCTTTTTAGGCATTCTTCTCATTTGCCTTTTGCTTTTTCCATTAGGCCTAAACTGGTTTTTAACATATTCTTCACTATTTTTTTGTATAACTTTCACCAAGTTTTTGATTTGGTTTTCATGATTTTTCTACATCGCTCCCATTTCTCCTCCCAATTTTTTCTCCACCTCCCTTAATTGCTTTTCACAGTCTTTTTTGAGTTCATCTATAGTTTGAGTCCATCTTCTATTTCTCTTGGAGGTTTTGGATACAGAAGCTTCAATTTTGTCCTCATCTGAGTATGTATTTTGATCTTCCATGGGACTAAAGTAATTCACTATAGTCAGATTCTTCTTTTTCTGTTGATTACTCATTTCCTCAGCCCAAGACTCATTTACAGCACTTCCAAGGCTTTGGGGTTTTTTTTGGGACACCCCACTGGGATTTATTCCTCCAAGGTCTTAATGCTCTCTAGCCTGAGCTTTGATATGTAGATGACCACAGCACTGCCTTCTGCCCTGGAGCCATAAGGAGGGATCCAGCTTGGCTTTTTAGTATGGAAGCCCAAACTTCAGGCAAACAGGAAAGTCTTACCCCAGGGAGAGTAGAGAAATCTCTGCAGACTTCCCTTAAGGTCTCTAGTGGGTGCAGGCTGCTTTCTCCATCGATTCTCACTGCAGATTCTGTGGCAGTGCTCCTCACTCTACACTCACCCAGGTGCAGCAGAGTTCCCTCACTGCCCCTTCAAGCTGTTGCTGATGGTTATCTCTGGGCTGGGCTGGGCTGGGTTGGGCTGGGTTGGGCTGGGCTGGGTTGGGCTGTGCTGTGCTGCTCTGCCCTATGGCTTTTTTTTTTTTTTATTCCAGGGTCCTGGTGAAGCACACCTTTCCTGTGGAACTTCTAAGTTGTCTTGGACTGGGAAAATGTATCACTCAGTCTTTATGTGGGTTCTACCCCTCTAAATTTTGGCTAGAGCCATCCTTTGTTTTGGGAGGTTTGGGGGGGTCAGAGTTCCCGGGAAATGCTGCCTTCATGCTGCCATCTTGGCTCCGCCCCTGGAGTCCTATTGTTGGAGAGAATCTAATACCAGTTTCAGTTCATAACCAGGGCCTTCAAACTCTTTCTCTGCATAACCTCCATGGCTTTAACTAAATCACTGTCCATTCATAGACAAGGAAATTGAAGCTTAGAAAATCAGGACAAGTTCAAGTTGGTATTTAAATCTAAAACTTCTGACCTCCCAATGTTAGCTTTTTTATTCTTTTTTTTTTGTTTTTTGGATTTTGCAAGGCAATAGAGTCACTTGTCAAAGGTCACACAGCTAAGCAATTAATGAGTGTCTGAGACTGGTCCTCCTGACCCCTTGGCCAGTGGAGCAGCCATCTGCTGGGCTGCCTGACTGCCCCTCCCATATATATATATATATGTTTATGTGTATATATATATATATATATATATATATATATATATATATATATATATATATATATATATATTTTTTTTTTTTTGTACAAAATGATGCAATTTCTTTCTGAATGTATCTTCTGAATCAAATGTAGGTATCTCCACCCAGTGTCCTGGATTCTGCTACTAGTTTATCAGGATGATTTTGATCAAGTTTGCCTAATATTTCTGAGCTTCAGGATCTTCATCTATAAAGTGATAGAATTAGAGTTAAATTTTTTTTTTGAAATTTATAAGGATTACACTTCTGTGAATGTACACAGTACATAGCATTAATTTTATGGAATGGAATAATCACAATGCCTAAATTCCCTTTGCTCAATTTCCTATAGTGTTATGAGCGATGCCCAATATTGCAATGACTAGCTTCAGTTTTGTTCTGCTCCCTGAACTTCACAGTAATGAATGAGAAATGAGAAATTAGATGGAAGAAAATAAGTCAAATCATTTCAGTCCTCAGTTTGGTCTTTCTGTTCATTTTGGGGTCAAGGCAGAAAAATGTAACATTAGGAGTCTGAATATATGTGTCCATTAGTCTCTTTGCTTCTGTCTGCTTATTAAAAGGGAAAAATAGGAAAAAATGAAAGAGAAAGCAAAATGAGAGAGAAATAGAGTTTCTCATATTGAGAGTTGAACAAATTTTTCTTTCAAACAAAATTTATTTACAAACTCATGGCATTTTTGTTTCCAAAATGAAAGTAATTGCAAGCAATTATGATAATTTAGGTCTGTTTCCAAATAAATGTAGGAACATGAGAGGGAGCATGGCATTATAAGACCTTGTTGAAGTTCTGCCTCTGACATATATAGGCAAGCCATTTAGACAACTCTCAACTATGAGTAACTGAGAAGATGCAGAACAGCATTGATAGAGGGAGTTTTCTCTTCTGTGAGTTCTCTGTATTTAATCGCAGGTCTAGTATTTGTCCCTAAGTAAACAAATATATTAAATAAAATGACAATTATGCTAAGTAATAAGCCTTCCTTTTAGGCTGAAGAGGAAAAGTAAAAGCATTAGCACAATGAAATAAAAACTTTGTAGGAAAAATATGGTGGCAAATTAACTGAAACTAGAATAATTTGCAAAGTTCATGGGCTGTTTTCTATGGAGAGTAAAACAGTATGGTTAAAATAAGGAAAATTAGATCACTGGGGAAGAAATTCCAATAATGATTATTTCTAATTTCAAGAAAAACTCAGCACCAGGGCACCATGTCTTTTTGCTTTTTTAGGTTTTTGCAAGGCAAATGGGGTTAAGTGGCTTGCCCAGGGCCACACAGCTAGGTAATTATTAAGTGTCTGAGACCAGATTTGAACCCAGGTCCTCCTGACTCTAAGGCTGGTGCTTTATCCACTATACCACCTAGCCACCCCAGGGCAACATCTTTTAAAGGGGGTAAGTTTGTCAAAATAATTAACAGTAACATTAGCAATAATTCAAGGTAAGCTCACTTGCACTAAAAAAGTGGATTCAGATTCAACATTCATCAACTTTTTATTTTTTTTGCCAGAAAAATTAAAATCTCATAAATATATATTCCTTTTTTGATTTCAGTATGCTTTCTTTTTTTTTAATTTTGGGACTGTCACATCAGTATCAAAGAAAGAGAGTACATAACCTTTGATGAGATCCAAAAGAATATTCAATATGAAGTTTGAATGACCAGGATTAAAGCAAGATAGTTTGGAAAAGTATAACTCTTCAAGTGTTTAAAGAATATACTCCGCTGGGAGTAAGGTACTTATTCCATTTGCTAATGGAAAATGTAACTCTTGGAGATAAAGTTCATTAATTTGAATGTCTGGAATTTTACTTGAGAATTATTTTTCCAAATTAGTGATGCTTTGTATTGTCACTACAATTTGCTTATGCCTTAAAAGGTACAAGAATAATAGATACTCAGGGGCAGCTAGATGGTGCAATGGATAGATCCTTGGACCTAAAGTCAGAGTACTTGGGTTCAAATGTGGCCTCCAATCTGGCACACTTGTGTGACCTTGGGAAAGTCACTTAACCCCATTGCCCACAAAAACCAAAATAATTTTTAAAAAATCAAAAAAGAATAGTGATCTTCCATGAGCATGGAACATCATTACAGCCATAGGATCTTATGGATTAGTTCATTTAAATTTGACTTTTGAATGAACTGAGGAATTTTTTTTTGAACCTGAGATAGCCAGTTGGATTGTTAAAAGAAAAATGACCTATAGAGTGCATAAATTATGATGGTTTGATTTCCTTTTCATTATCCTCTGAAGAAGCACATTTTCCTATAATCATCATCATCATCATCATCATTTCATATTTGATATTCTAGTAAAATCTATGATGTCTATTAGAACATAAATTTAATTTTAATTTCTTAATAGAGATAAGGCTTGTCCTACCAATCTTATTGTGTTGTTGAGAAGGAATAAAAGACTCAAGCAATTATTAAGCATTCACTATGTGTGGGGCAGCTAGATGGAGCAATGGATAAAGCACCGGCCCTGGAGTCAGGAGTACCTGGGTTCAAATCTGGTCTCAAACACTTATTACCTAGCTGTGTGGCCTTGGGCAAGCCACTTAACCCCATTTGCCTTGCAATAAAAACCTTAAAAAAAGTGTTCACTATGTGTCAGGCAATATAGCACGATTTTATGAAGTAGTTTTTTTCTCCCCAAAATGAAGTATGGCACCAACTCTGAATAATCAATAATAATGGTAAAATGTAGAAATTTTCCCACACCTAATTTTCATTCTGAATTTTAGGAACACCCCTCTTCTGAAATTTTTTCCAGGGTTATTTAGATGTAGCAAAACTGAGGAATTTTTAAAAGTCATTTCCTCTAGTTCTTGAATTGCTCAGTTGTTCGAAGGCAAGCAGGGAAGGAGGGAAGTGATAAGTGTATATATATATATATATATATATATATATATATATATATATATATATATATGCAATATATGGAATTTCTGTCCACAGAATACAAAAATAGAAAGTACCCAATGAACTCCATATAGCATTTTTTAGTGTTATTTCATGTTTTTCAATTATGTAAAGATAGGGAAAAGGTGAATATTGAAAAATACCTCCCTCCTTTCCCTTCACATGCCAGCAAGTAATCTGATATAGGTTATACAGGTACAATCATGTTTTGAAAAGTGAACAAATAGCAAATTTTCATCTGCATTCAGATTCCATAGTTCTTTCCTTCTAAATATGGATTATATCTTCCATTTCAAATCTTTTAGAATTGTCAAGCCCATTTCTCATACAATGGTTCTATTAATTTATATAGTGTTTGCCTGGTTCTGCTCACTTCATTCAGCATTAGCACATGCTAGTCTTTCCGGGCTTTTCTGAAGTCCACCCTCTTATGATTTCTTACTAAACAATAGTACTTCATCACTTTTAGTTACCACAACTTGCTCAGTCACTACTCAATTGTTGGGCATCCCCTCAATTTTCAATTTTTTTGCTACTAACAAAACAAGTGCTATAATTTTTTTTTTATTTGTGAGTCTTCCCCCCCTCCCTTTTTATGATCCTTTTGGGATATAAACCCAATAGCAATGTTGCTAAATCAAATGGTATGAACACTTTTATTTGCCTAGTTCTGAATTGCTCTGCAGAATGGTTGGAATTGTTCACATCCCAATTTTCTCACATCCTTTCCAATATTGACAATTTTCTTTTTTGTCATTTTAGCCAATCTAAATATTTTTTTTAAATTAGCATTTCCCTAAATAAGGATTTAGAGCTTGATGTTTGTCCTTCCTTCTCAAAGAAGATCTTGACATCAGGGAGGTGATGCCATGACAAGCACATAAATTGTATTTGAGTGAGAGGTGCTGTGCCAAGTCACCAGCCTCACTTTCTCCTCAGACATGTCCATTTGATTGCAGCAGACAATGATAAAAATGTTGAATCTATTTGAAATCACTGCTCTAAACAACTCTCTGTGACCATAAGTTCCAGAGAAGCTGTCAGGCTACATTGGCTGAGGGAGTTTCTGAACTTGAGATTTCTTTAGGCCAATGAAATTAGCTTTCTCTGTTCTTTATATTCCACTCTACCACATATCCATCAGGCTTTCAGAAAATTTATTGTTCTCTTGCACCACTTTTAATCTGACCTACTAATAAGTTGAACCTTAGTAAGAATGAATGTAAATTTTTATATTTAGTCACAAAATTTATTTCACAAAAAATATTTCACAAGTATAAGTGGGGGAAAATATTATTAGATAAACAATGTAGGAGTTCTAGTGAGCCTAAGCTTAATTTGGGTCAGGGTTTTAATTTTGGATTGCTTTAATAAAAGCATAGCATTGATCATTGACTGACCAATACGACCAGAAAGGACAATGATCAATGTTGGAAGGGATGTGGGAAATCTGGGACACTGATACATTGTTGTTGGAGCAGTGAACTCATCCAACCTTTCTGGAGAGCAATTTGGAATTACACCCAAAGGGCAACAAAAATGTATATATCTTTTAACCCAACAATACCACTACTGGGTTTATACCCTGAATATGTCATGAAAAAAGGTAAAAACATCACTTAGCAGCTCTGTTTCTGGTGGCAAAGAACTGGAAATAGAGTGCATGTCCATCACTGGCTGAACAAATTGTGGTATATGTATGTGATGGAATACTATTGAAACTGATGCCAAGTGAGATTTGCAGAACCAGAACAGCAATCACCCTAACAGCAACATGGGGTCGATGAACAACCTTAATGGACTTGCTCATTCCATCAGTGTAACAATCAGGCACAATTTGGGGGTATCTGTGATGGAGAATACCATCTCTATTATCTTAGTTTGTAATTTTGCTATCTCTTATACTTTATTTTTTTCCCTTAAGGATATGATCACTCTCTTCACAACAGACTGCTTTCTATGGGGGGAGGGAAGCAAGATTAGGGGTAAAATATATAAAAATTCAAAATGTCAAAAAAAACCCTAGTTTCCAAAAACAAGGATGTAAAAATACCTACCCTGTCCTTATCAGACCTTACCTGCACTTGTCACCTCTACTGTTTTGCTCAGTTGTGGTTACCACGAAATTGCCATTTTGATGATTAGACCACTGAGAAACAGGTTAGAATTACCACGCCATAGTAACTTTGTACTATACTGATGTTTTTTGTACTACACTGATGACTTTGCCCATCATTGCTTTGTTTTTATGGGAAATACTCATATCCAATAGACTAGGTTCTCCCCATGTGTCCAGATATCACCTGAAATCCTGTTTCCTATTCTGGCAGGCCACTGGATTAGGATGGATGCAGAAGAGCATTGAGAAGGATCTACTGTACACACACTACCCTGCACAACACTACCCTACCTTTAATCAATATAATTTGCTTGTCACATAATTATTCACTTGTTGACATGATTTTCCTTAATTACAAAGAATAAACAGTAAATCACAGAATTATAGTAGGTAATAAATAGGATAGCAAACAGAAAGAAGGGCCTTGAATCTGTGAAATAGGAGGATCCCTGTTAAAGGATCAGAATATGTTTATCCTTGAGAAAAGAAGGGAGACACAATAACTGTCTTCAAGGTTTTGAAGGGGACAGTTATGTGGAAGAAAGATTAAGCTTGTTTTGCTTCAATCTAAGGGTAGCAGATAGAAGTTGCAAAAACAAATTGCTTATAAAACCATTCATAAATTGAAATAGTAGCTTTCCCCAGGGAAAGCTGAGTCTGAATAAAATGGCTATATATCAAATTGAATAATTTGGAAATAGCCTACTTTAGATTATTTACCTTTTCTTTCAGTTCTACATTTCCCTTGATGAAATATTTTGGTTGACTTGATGAAAAATATGATTAACAATTTTATGAATTTTTTTCTAGGTTGAAGAAGATAAAAGTGATGCTCAAAGACAACTTTCTCTGGAGAAGAGTCCCAGAGCTTTGCAAGAGAGAAATCTGAATAATCTTAGCTGCTTCCAAAATGATTCAGAATTTACCAGTATTCACTTTGGTCATTTTCAAAACTAATTCCATATTTAAGTTATCAGGACTTTTCTCCTTCATTCTCCTTCATTCTCCTTCAATGATCCCTCTTGAGAACCATGTGAACTCATACTGAACAAAATCCCTGGTTCTAATCAATGCCTCTGCCACTTTTGTACCAAGGGGGCAACTTACCTCTAAGGTGAGAAAGCAATGCATCCATGTAGTGGGTAACATCATCTTCCTTAACTGTTTTTCTTTCTGCTTAATGGAAGAGAAGAAATAAAATCATTTACAAGAAGAAAAGAAAAAAACATCAATAATCAAGTATTTTTCAAAAGTTGTTTTATGCTTGCTATGGAGTTAGATACTGAAAATATTAATTTAATTAAACAGTTATTATTCACAAAGACCTCATATTAGAGGAGAGATATAATTATACATAAATTTATGTGGATTTATTTCATAAATATTTGGAGAATACATACAAATAAATTCAAAGCAGTTATCTGTAACTTAGTTGTGGGGCACTAACAGTTAGTTGTTGGTTTCAGGAAAGGAATCACCCACTGTCTGCCACTGGAAGAAGGGCATGAACAATTTAACCAAAAAATCATCTTAAAATATTTCCTTCTAGTACTGATGCTCTGTCTAAAATCATTCCTCCAAGATGAGCACATGCCCACCCCACCATGATCACCCTATCCCAGTGATTTGGAATATCTTACTGCCATTCTTCAAACCTTTTTCTCCATCTACTAGTGATGATTACCCAATCCCTATCCTTGATGCACCCCCCCTCCACTCTGAAACAACCTATTCCTTCCACTGAGTTCTCTAGAATGCTTGTTTCACAGGAAATAAACTTGGTTTCATTTTAAACTTTTTATTTCCTTTTCCATTTCCTCCAGCTTCTGACCTTTCCTGAAACTGGCTTAATCTTAAGGATCATACATCACTGGCCTCCCCTTCTGGTTGCATTCATTCATGCCCTTTGATTCATTGATCACAGTGGAGGAGAAGAAATACTCCTTGCTCTCCATTATCCTTTCCAGATACTTTTTCTACCATCATCATCCTGTTATCTTTATTTCTTATTCATTCAATTCTGATTTATTACTCAACAAAGGCTCTGAGAGTCTTTCATTACCAGTACTGAAGACAACCCACTTTCTGCTTAAATAAATCCAGGCTATGACAGCTGGTCTTTTTATCCCTGTTCCTATTCTTATATTAATGGATTTCAAAACACATACTGATACTCCCCCCAAGTGCCCCTATTCAATAGTTTCCCAGTCTTCTTAATTCCCCTGCTCTATCCTTGCACTCCACTTAGCTACATAAAGAGATGTCATATCTTTGATCTAGCCTCATCACTAGCTATCTCCTATCCCTGAATGCTAGCCCTCCTCACCTCTGCTTCCTGATTTCTCTGAATTCTTTCAAGACAATTCAAAATCCACCCATATAAAACTTTTCTACACTTTCTCTCCCCCTCTGCCTTCCCTCTGGCATTTCCTTTTATATTTCCTTTTATGATATATATATATATATATATATATTTCCTTTTATGATATATATATATTTCCTTTTATGATATGTATATATATATGTATATATATATACAAATTTATTTATCTATTTATTTATATCCTGCATGTATATAGTAATTTTCACATTCCACCTTTAGAATGTGAGCTGCTGGAGTTAGGCCTGGGTATTTGTCCTTTTTTTGTTCTTAATCCAACTATTAGTTCTAGTTAGTTAACTGTTATCAAGCACTTACTGATGCCAGGTCCTGGACACTAGATTAAGAACTTGGATTAAGAACAAAAAAAGGACAAACCACAGCCCATCTGAAGTGATCTGGTGTCATCATCTCTGACTTCACTGGTCCCTACAGGCAGGAGCACCTTCCCATGACTTATTCTCAGGTCCCCATTTTGTAACTGACATTCAATTATGTTCTTTGTGGGTGACCTACAGTAAATGGTGAATTGAGGTCTCTGTTTATCTCACATTTCCCTAGAAAATTCACCTTCATTTAGCTTCATCTGAACCGAACATAAACAGAGACTCGTAAGGATCAAAGCCAGAAGAGATATTAGGGACATTAGGACAAATCTGACCAAACTCCTTGTTTCAAAGATGAGGAGACTGAATTCCAGAGACACAAAATAAAAACATTATCTTATACCTGCTGGTGATAGAATCAGAACTAACACAGAATCTGATGGTTTCCCTTTACACCATCCTATTTTGTTTCTTGCTGCAAAGGGCAAATAAGGCCTTAGGAGACTGAATAAAGAATTATCTGAACTTCCTCCCCAGTGATCCAATACCCTTAGAACAATATTGGTAAAATTGGTTCAAGTGCTCTAACAATATGAGTAATGGTGGGATGCTATATAATAAAAATAGTTATCATTGAGATAGTAGCTTAAGGATTGCAGATTATTTTGCAATCTTATTTGATCCTGAGAATCTTATTTGATTCTCAGAACAACAATGGGAGGGAGAAGCTATTATTAACCTCATGTTATAGATTAGGACACTAATGCAGACAGAGGGCAAATAATTTATCCATGGTCCCATAGCAAGTAAGTGTGAATCCAGATTTGAACTCATCCCTTCCTGAGTCCAAGAATTTGTGCACCTACACAAGAATGGACTCTTTGGTGAACTGGTCTTTAGGAGAACATTTGGGTCTGATGACTGTGACTGGAATTTTTTATGATGTTGGGAGATGCATAGGGTCAGAGTACAATTGAAGTATGTGGTAAAAAAAAGTATGAAGTCCTTTGGTGTATGTGTTTAAGGGGAATTCCCAGAAAAGGAATCATCCCCCATAGAATACCGAAATTCTCTGGACCCTAGGAAACTAGCAGAGTAGGGCCTTGGAACAGCTGAGCACCCCGTGATCCTTAGGTCTCATCTTTACTTCCTTGGAAGATTATTTTTTATTTTTTATTTGTGAAATAAACATTTCCATAAAATATTATTTTTAAAAAAGATAATTGCGGGGTGGCTAGGTGGCACAGTAGATAGAACACTGGCCCTGGAGTCAGGAGTACCTGAGTTCAAATCCGAACTTAGGCACTTAATAATTACCTAGCTGTGTGGCCTTGGGCAAGACACTTTGCTTCTCAAAAACCTAAAAAAAAGATAATTGCACATGAAACTGTGTCTCTTATATACAACTTGCTATTTTTAAACATATAATAAAAGTTTCATGTAAATTTTTTCCCCTTCCTCCCCATGCTAGAGATGGCTACATGACAACTGTTAGCACTGCTAGGCAGGCCTTGCATAATAAAAAGAC
Source organism: Macrotis lagotis (assembly GCF_037893015.1). Classification (NCBI taxonomy): domain Eukaryota; kingdom Metazoa; phylum Chordata; class Mammalia; order Peramelemorphia; family Peramelidae; genus Macrotis; species Macrotis lagotis. Next base: position 262,309,874 of record NC_133659.1, on the reverse strand, counting down.
ACACCTCCCTCTAACCAACACTTGTTGACTTAGCAAATTGATTTAGGTAAGGGTAAATTTAGGGGATTAGGAGTTTGCAGAGGAAAAAAAGGGAAAACAATTCTCTTAACTTCCATTGGTATTTGGCATCTTTATAATGGCCTTGGCAAACAGTTGACTCCATCACTTCCCCCTTCTCAAGAAATCTCTTCATGTTTCCTCAGTAGAATGAAGTTCCCAGTGTTTCTCCTCATGATGCCTCTGGCTAGAGTTCTGATGGGAGTCAGTTAGTATGGTCTTTCCTCAGTCCACGCTCAGAGAAATACAGGAGACTTGAGAGCCTGAGTCCTGTTTTTCCCCACTTCCACTTACAAAATATAGCTACCCTTTCTGGGGTCATGTTAGCCTTAAACTGCCATGAAAAGGAACTTCCTGAAAGCCAAACTCATTGAGTATAGAAAGGAGGCTATTAGCACCTTCTCTGAAACTTAGTCATACAGAGCTGACCAAAAACCAGCAAGGGCAGTGATGGCTTAGGGGATGGAGAGCTAGATCTTGGATCAGGAAGACCTGAGTTCAAATTTGACCTCAAGATACATATTAACTGTGTGACCCTTGGCAATTCATTTAACTGTGATTATTTAAGATTTCTCATCTATACAATGAACTGAAAAAGGAAATAACAAACCACTCCAGTGTCCTTGCTAAGAAAACTCCAAATGGGATCAGGGAATCAGACACCACTGAAATGGCAGAACAACAAGCCACCCAAACTAGTATGTGTCAGAGTCAGGATGTGAACCCAAGTCTAATTGCCTCTATCCAACAACCTGAGCTGCCTCTCAAACAGTTATATCTTGGAATCAAAACAGCCTTTTTTTGGGGTGTGGGAGGAAACAAAAATAGGAGAATGTAGTTTTCCATGGGTTCATCACTAATGATTTTTATCTTAGATCAACTATGAGAGTTTTAAGGAGTTTTTTTTTTGGTATCTTGGACTCCTTTGATAGTCTGAGAAACTTATAGATCCCTTTTGTTTAGATAGATAGATAGATAGATAGATAGATAGATAGATAGATAGATAAACAGATATAATTTACAAGAATAAAAAAATATGAGTCAGTAAAAAATAAAGAAGTAAAAATTTTCCCCTTCAAATTCATATTTTCTTTGGGCTTTGGAGACCCCACATAATACCTGATTAGAGAAAATAATTCTCAGTTTCTGAGTGGAAGGATAGTAGCCATCAGAAAGAATTTCATGGCAGAGGATGAATTAGAAAGACAGAATCCTATGAGTTTTTCTCTCTATATCTCTCTGGATGTGAGATTGTCCTCTTCCATTTAGAAACAGAAGCCCAAATGGGGCAGGTAAAAATAGCTTCTTTGTCAATTTGCTTTAGGTTCTCTAGGAATGATGAAGGTTGTGCTATTAGTCTCTGAAGTTTATTGTGGGGAAAATTCTACAGACATGAAAGCTAGTGTTAACTCTCAGATGGCTCATCCTACCTATGATTTCGGTTATTTATGTTCAAGAATTTTTACTCCTGTTAGAGTATCATCTTGAGGAAATAAATGGGCCTGCTTTTTTATACTTGAGGGAACTTTTAATTTCTCCCAGTAGAAATACATTTGAACCATTCCCATGAATGTTTGTCTGCTTGCATGAACTCCCCTGGATTCTGTGAAGGTGCCCTAAGGTAGCACAGGAAGCATTTTACTGATGTAAGTTTCATCATATTGTTCATCAGACATCAAATTTCGTTTTTTTTTTAGTTTGTTTTTGAGTTTTTTGTTTGATTTTTACAAGGCAATAGAGGTAAATGACTAGCCCAAGGTCACATAACTAGGTAATTATTAAGTGCCTGAGGCCTCATTTGAACTTAGGTACTCCTGACTCAAAGAGTGGTGTTCTATCTACTGTGCTACCTGGCTATCCCAAGTCATCAAATTTTTATTAATTATCTACCATATGCCTGCCACTTAGTCAGGTTCAGGAATTAACAAATAACAACAACAAAAACAGCTCCTACAAATTCAACAAGAGCTTACAGCAGAAGTGCAATACTGCTGATGCCACCAGGGGAGGCTGTGCTCAAGTCAACAAGCTGGTGGCCTCCGCACAATCTACCTGGCCTGAGAGAGAGCTCCAGTGCTCTGCCTGCCCAGGCTGCCAGGGCTTTAAATTCATCTTGGGTTGGATCTGACATATGGATTAAAAACTGCTACATTGTTTGATTGATTTTTCATCTATTGCTCCTCCCCTATCCTTAAAATGAGAATAAATCTCTCTTTATATCTAGGCCCTAGCACTAAACCTCAAAAAAAAAACAAAAACAAAACTAGAGAAGGTAAACATTTAAGAGGGGGGTTGATTTACCTCATTTACCAGAGTAGTGGACTTTTCAGTAGCTGAGAGGTTCCAGCACTCAGGACCTGGTCTTGCTGGCATCCCTTCTTCTGCTCTCAGTGTGATCATTTCCACTGCCCAGTCATCCCAGGTAGATGCTCAGGTCACACCAACTTGCACAGCATTGCTCCCATTCTGGTCTCAACTCTCCCACAGTCAGAATCTTCCACAAAAGATAAAGACCAGGTCACAGTAACTGGGAACACAAGACTCTAACTTATGAAATCCATTGTGTTCACATACTTGTATTAGGCTCTGTGTTCACCACCCCAAACAGCAGACTGGAAGTCTCTCAAGATCAAAAGAAGGAATGGAAGAAGTAATAAATCTAGGTCCCAGCATCCAGAATCTTTCAGACATGCTCTTGTTCCAGAAAATAGACAATCTGAGACATTATTGACCCCATCCTCTTTCAAGTTTCTTGGCCACGACTTTAAAAATTTAATTAGAATTAATTTTTTGGGTAGTGGAGGGTGGGACATTGGTAGTCAACAACAATTCCTGGAAAGTTCTCCTTGTCTCCAAATTATCATGATCCCATGTCCTAAAGAAAATAAGAATCCACAGTAGAAAATGGTAGAAGTTACAATCTGTAGAATTTATTTCTGAATTACTAAATTAATCAATGAATTAATAAATCAATACTATGGGAATTCTTCTACTCAGGCCCTCCCACATATAAGTATATCTCCCTTCACTTTTATTGTACTTTGCAAATATTTCAGGGGAGGAGGGTTAATAATTGGTTTTGCTTTGTTTTTCAAAATGAGAACTTGAGCAATTCTGTATTAAACAAATCTATTGGCACCATTTCCCCAAACACCACGTGCTCACATCATATCTCTGAATCATATTTTGATATTTTAAATTTTTTGCTTTTATTAAAACTGTCATGAAGAGCTGTCATATTTAAGATTAGTAATGTCATTGCTTTGGGGAGCCACAAACTATATCAATATAATATGAGAAACTTAACAGATAAATGCTCTATGTTCTGACTGTTCCACCAACCAGGTATTCTCCATCTCTCTATCTCTCCAGACTCCCTATCCCTTGAGACACAACATATTGAAATTATATAAATTAATAACCCTACAATGACCCCTAAGTGTTCAAGGCAAAGCAAGGGTCAGTCTCTGCACAAACTTCATTGTTGTCTTATTCTAAAACTTGCCATAGCCTCCCAGCCTTCAGCAATCACTACTTTGCTCAGACCACAGCCATAAACAGGGAGACAAGACCCTCCACCAGCAAAATGATGAAAACTTACTGAAGGTTCTGGGTGATGGTCGTTTTCAGCAGTAAGAAATTTTTAAATGGGGCAACTAAGTGTTGCAATGGATAAAGTGCCAGACTTGGAGTGAAGAAGACTTATCTTCCTAGTCAAATTCATCCTCACTCATTTACTAGTTAGGCAAGGCATTTATCTTGGTTTCCTCATCTGTAATGTGGTAGAGAAGAAAATGGCAAACTACTTCTTTATCTTTGGCAAATAAAAGCACAAATGCAATCCAAAGGGTCAGATAGTACTGAAAAATGAGTGAATTATAAAATTGTTAATTAATAAACTTCAGTGAGGTTCTTTCTTTGGACTTAATACTATTGTACACTTAATGTAAAGAAAACTTTTATATGCACTGGGAAACAAAAAAAAATCATGTGACTTGCTTTATTGTGATAGTCACTTTAGTGGGTTGTTGTGAAACTAAGTCTACAGTATTCCTGAGTTGTGCCTCTACTCCCCTTCCCCACAAATGAGAGCAATCTTTCCCTAATTCAGGATGCTGCTTTGTCCAAATAGTTCCCTCTCCACCTAGAGAAGGATCCTCAAAATCCATGCCCTAGGGAGAGACTCTTTATTGCTTTCTATGGAGTGACTACTGTTCAGATGCCTTTCACTCCTCACCTCAAGATGGGGAAATTAGATTATCTCAAAGTCAGCAGCCCAACAGGATTCTACTACACCAGGTCCAGAGAAAATAGCTTCAGCAGAGACTCTGTCCCACAATCCCCTGCAGACACAGCCTCACAGGCCACAACACTCTTTCTAAGGACAACTTCAGCTGCCCAAAAGACAACAAAATCAATCACTATCCAGCTCTATCCCCAAGCCAGTGTTCCATGTTTATTTACCTCTGGATATGGTCTTATACACCCATAATTACACATGGTCTCTGGAGTTGGACCTGGGAGCAGGACATTCATTTACTCCCATGTCTTTGTTGGCTGGGGCATGTTTTTGGAAAAAGAGGAAACATATTCACTCACTCAGAGTGAAATTTGATTGAAAATTCCACATGTTGGGGTGGCTAGGTGGTGTAGTGGATAAAGCATCGGCCTGGGAGTCAGGAGTAACTGGGTTCAAATCTGGTCTCAGACACTTAAAATTACCTAGCTGTGTGGCCTTGGGCAAGCCACTTAACCCCATTTGCCTAGCAAAAAAAAAAAACCCTAAAAAAAACCCCTAAAATTCCACATGTAATAATTGAATGATATTGGAAATGTCAACTAATTCATCTGAATCTCAATTTCCTCTTCTTAAACAAACAGATTGGGGGTATCTAAAGTCATTATTTTCACAAAATCTAGAAGAGACTGAGCTTCAGTGAATCCTCATGGAGGTGGGGCTTTGGGGAGAAAGGTTTGAGAATTTCTTTCATCTGTGAATGGGCAACTTTACTAACAGCACAAATTAATTTTCAGGTCCAAAATATGACTTCTATAAGAAAATTTTTGGTGAATATGTCCAAAGGTAGGCCCCCCAAATGAGCCACTATATGATTCCCTTCCCAAGTCTACAACCTCGCATCTCCAACCCCTAATATGAAAGTCCATTTTCTAAACCTAAGCAAAAGATAGGAAGCTATTTTGGAAAGGAAGGAGAGCTGAGTCTTTTCTTTACTGGAAAATGCATAACCTGGAGCTTTCAGACATCCCCAGTGTCAGTCTGGTCAGTCAACAAGCATTTTTTAAAGCAGGTCTATATGTCCTTAAGCAATGGACATTTAATGAAAGGTAAAAATAATTCACAGAACCACAGTCCCTGTTTAGTCTATATTCCAATGGAGGAAACCATAAATAAATGTCTAAATAAATGTAGAGACTCTCTATGAGAATTATATAGAATTATATAGAAAGGACAAAGAACTGGAAGACCAAGTAAGGCCTCTGGCCAAGAGGGAATTGAAAGTGAATCCAGAAGGAAGCCAGGGAAGAGAGCAGAAAATTCTAGGAGCGACCAGTACAGAAGCAGATCAGTTCTACAATGATTCTGTGAATCTATTTCTTTTTTTTTTTAGCTTAAGTTGAAAAGCAGGAAAAATATGTCCCTCCTCCCCCAGCATGTCCAACCTTTATCATTCTGGCACCAGCCGTAATCCCCTATAATTGGTAGGAAAAGGGAAGGACCTAGCTATTTCAGGTTCACATCGAAGCCATGATCTTGTTCCATCTATCTTTCTTGTAGAGGAATAGCAAAGATTAATGCAAAATTCTTATCATAGCTGAGAGGCAGGAAATTATGATGAACCTGTAAGAATCATTTCTTAAAAGGATTCCTAAAAAGAATCATCAGACATATATTTGCACCACCCTACACTATTGAATCAGAGCATTCGACCTGCTCTGTGTCTTTACTGAAGGAATTACTGGGAGAGGAAAACTTGGACAGGGAGAGAAGTAGACATTCCTGTATCCAAGGAAGATAATTTCTTTAAAAATCCTCTTGTTCCCTAACAGACTCAAATGCAATCTACAATCTCAGCTACCCAGCTCCTTCACACTCACATAAAGTAATATTATGTGTGTGTATATAATAAATAACATAGGCACAAACAAATGTGATGAAAGGCACTTGTATGTGCTTCCATGTGGTTGCATATAAGCAAAAAACATCTTCTGATATTCCTAGTCAATTCAATAATTCCAAAATATTCCCAGATTTTCCCTAAAATCTAAGTTTACTTTTGTAAGTTTTGATTAGGCTCCCAGAGAGAGAGAGAGAAGAGGAGGGGAGGGGAGGGGAGAGGCAGACAGGGGCAGAGGTAGAGGGCAGAGAGTCAGGAGACAGAGACAGAAAGTGAAAGGGAGGCAAAGAGACTAAGAAATCAACATGGGTGATGTTTTGGAGAAAGTCCTAAAACTTCAGGTGGAAACTTGGCAAATAAAGTCGTTCAGATGCAATATAAGCTACCCTGGCCCTAACTGTCTAAAGGGCAGGTGTGTTACAATGTCCTTCTCCCACACATTTCTTCAGTTAAGGATACTTAGGCTCTCTGCAAAAACTCCAAACATTTGGGATTTTGTGCTTCCCTGAAGACTATAGGGGTCTTATGAACTCATTCCACTTAGTCACTCATAGTTAAATTAGCTTCTCTTAAGGAATATTTACATCAATAGAAAAATCACAAATATTCAGAAAGATTGCTTCATCATGAGAAGCTCATAAACACACAACATATACACACACGCAAACACAGACACCTTCACACACACACACACACACACACACACACACACATACACACATTGTGTAAGTCCATTCCTATGTAGCCCTGGTTCAATATCCAAGTCACATTCCCTCTTGGGGTTCAGTCTCAGACTGCCTTTTCCTGGATTCCCTGTTGAACAACATCCCTCCTGGAAATTTTTTTCTCTAAAATTATCATGGTTCAAATTCCGAAAGCCAGTGGAAATTCTGTCTAAAAACTGAAACTAAGAACTACAAAAGGAATAGAAGAGAAACACACACACACAGACACACACACACACACACACACACACACACACACACACACACACACACAATCCCATTTGTTTAAGACAGGGTCAAAGAGGAACAGCCTAGAATGAAAGTCCTTCCCCTCTCACAATTTAAATCATGATGCCAAAACTGAAGATAAACTATGATGTTTACTCTCTGAACACAGTAGAATTCAATGAGTAGGAAAGAGCTTGCAGGCTAAAGAGGTGTTTCATTCTGGTCAATTACAAAAGTAGATTCTTTTATGCCTGTCCAGTCAATCAAAGGAAGCTATCCTTAACCACACTGTACAGGACAAAGGATGACTCCACATTAAGAAATCTGAGCTTTTCTCAACAAGTCTCAATACATATTTCACTCTATTTGGAATTTGCCATCCAAGCAAGTATACTGCAGTGTATTTTTTTTAACATAATACTTGTTCCAGATTAGAATAATTCTCTGTGGTCCATGGGGCAGCATAAGCAGTTTTCTTTCACTTGCTTCATTTAACATGAATTTTTTATTGGTTTGAGTAATTATGACAATATAGCCAGCACAAATAAGAGAAAAGGACTGACTACACTTAAGAGTATGATGTACCTCAGCAGTGTTTGATGGGAATGTATGTTGCAGAGTAAATAATATTTTCCCTTAGACACAGTCAAAGCAACTTGATCAGATATAATGTTCAAATATGGAATGGAGATGTAACCTGTTACAAAACATTGTAAATATTTATGTAACTCTCAGATTTTGGTTTGTAACCAACTTTGGTTTCCATATATAAGTATTCCATGTTTGAACATTATATCTGATCAACTTGCATTGACTGTGACTAAGGGATTCTCTCTCTCTCTCTCTCTCTCTCTCTCTCTCTCTCTCTCTCTCTCTCCATATTGCACACACACATATCACTCTATGTGTAGTTGGGGGCAGACCTGGCCAACCTGGGGGTGGGGAGGTGAAGACAAGCAGACTTGTTATGAGCAGACAATTGGACTTGGGAACTTGTGAAATGATATGCAGATTGATTTATGTATGTTTGTGTGGACTAGACCCTGCACCTCCCACTGCCAAGGTTGTATGATAAATCTATCTCCAAGACAGTATTTCTTTGGTCTTTCTGTTTTGTTTTTTTAGATTTTTGCAAGGAAAATGGGGTTAAGTGGCCCAAGGCCACACAGCTAGGTAATTATTAAGTGTCTGAGACCAGAATTGAACCCAGGTACTCCAAGGCCAGTGCTTTATCCGCTATGCCACCTAGATGCCCCTGGTCTTTCTGAATTAAAAAAAAAGCCTGCAAACAGGACAAGAGGGTTTAAAACTCCAGAGTTGTTCCCCTCCAATTAGTGACAAGGATGGGATTATTTTGGGAGATTCTACTCTTCCTGATTTCTTATTCTCATTCATAAATCAGCTGCCATTATTTATAATATTACATGAAAGAAACAAAAAAGATGACTGTTAATTAAACAGTCATCCCTTCCATATCTCAACTGTCCCCATTGCGGTTTCATTTATATCAAAGTTTAGCATAAGAAATTAAATAATTGTTTGGAGGGAATTTTGTTTGTTTGTTTTAGCAAGGCTTTGCCACCTAGCTGCACCAATATTTTGGAATATTTTTTTTGTTTTTGCAATGCAATGAGGTTAAGTGGCTTGCCCAAAATCACACAGCTAAGTTAGCATTATGTGTCTGAGATCAGATTTGAACTCAGTTCCTCCTGACTCTAGGGCCAGTACTCTATTCACTATTCCATCAAGTTTCCTCTGCAGAGTTTTTCCAAAGGAACAGATGACACACAAAAGTCAACTGATGACATGGAGACTATGATCAAATATTTATCCCAAATTTTACAATAGAGATCTGTAAAGACCCAATAAAAGGAAATGAAAAATTTGTACTTTTTCTCTGTTAGGAAGAGAGGGACAAAGAATTTTACGTGAATTTTCCAGAAAGTAGAGGGCACTTGGACCTAACCCCTGCAATGCAGAAGGGATAACTGTAGTGTGATATTAAAGAGAATGTAGATAATTTGGTCTAGGAGATAGAGAAGTGATGAGTCTTTCTCAGTAGATAGTTCCACCAAATCAAAGGGAACTACCTGTCAGCCTAGATAAAGAGAATGGAAGTATTCCAGAATCTATTAAAGTCTTCCCCTTTTAGCACTTTAGCATTTTTGCACTAGACGCTGTAAGAAGACACCGAAAGAAGCAACTGTTGCAGTTAGTATATGCATGTGTCATATAAAGAAAAATGGCAAATACAGAACAAAATGGAGTTATTTCTATCCTCCCCCAAATTGGTTTATGACATTTCTCCAACATTTTTCAATAAGATCTCAAAACAACCAATATCATAATATCAGATAGAAACCCCCACAAAAAGATGAAACTCTTTTTCAACTCACAAGCAAAATAAAGAACAAAGATAGACAACAACCAGATTTCTGTGTCAGCCAAAAACCTGGTCCATAGTAATATTTCCAAACTACTACAGAACCCTCCCCACAAGGAATTAGCACCTGGATCAGCTCCCATCACCCTCTCTCAAAAATGAGAAAATAGTCCAGAGTGGAAACTCTTTCCTCAGGGCATAAAATTATCCAACTAGGGTCTGCACAAGAAGAATCCCTTTCTACTTGTCATATCAAAATTCCTTAGAGGTCTAAGCAAAAGTGATACCCAGAGAGATACAGATAATTATTTCTGGGTACTTTCTTGCAAAGGATACTCTAAATTTACTCATGGATCCTGGCAATTGACAGCGTTGGTCAAATAAAATTGCAAACTGACTACTCAGGATAGGAAGATATTAGTCTCAGAGAATTTGCAAAGAATTTGGGCTATCTATGCATTTAGATTCAAATATTTTCATCCTAAGAGGTCCTAAGTCTTTTTGCTTTTACAAAAGGAAATCACTCTGAGTTTGGATTAGAAAGAAGGAAAAAATAAAGAAAAGAAGGATGGAAGAAAGAAAGAGGGAGGAACTCAATTCTCATTCATGTATTCATGCAACACATTTCTATCAAGGGCCTGGCTAGTGACAAGAAATGAATTAGATTCTGGGGTGAGTGGAAAGGGGTAAACAGTCTAGATAAGACATGGGACATTGCCCTCCTGGAGTTAATAGTATAATGAGGAAAAGGGGTAGAGATAAGACACCAACACAGATACCTAGAGAGAGAGAGAGAAAATTTCTGAAGTTAGGTATGTCTAAAGAGAAGCAAATATAAACAGGAGCAGAATAGGAAAACCAAAGACAATCTAAGATCAGAAAATAGGTTTACATGTCAATGAGGGAAAAGCATAAGGCCATTTATCCTTCAGCTCCATCAGACAATTTTCTAATCTCAATGAACAACATCTGGGACTTAACCACCTCATCATTCAGTTCCATCTGGACCCTACCTCTATACCTATACTCCATTGATCAATTCCTCCATGAGGGACCCAGATGACATAGTTGTAAGGACAATGGAACTAAGAAAGGGAAAGTCCTGAATTTAAGCCCTGTTTCTGCTACATATAACTGCATGGAAGTGGGTGAGCCTCTTTTTCCATGTCTCCCCATCCTCAAAAACATCTCAATTGATCCATCCAAATCTGCTAGCTATCATCCTTTATCTCTTCTCCTTTTTTGCTACTTAACTCATCAAGAAGGTTGTCTACCTAATACATTGTTGGTGGAACTGTGAACTCATCCAACTTTTCTGAAGAGCAATTTGACATTGGTTCCAAAGGGCAATAAAATTGTGCATACCTTTTGGTCCAGCAATACCACTACTGGGTCTATACCCTGAAGAGATCATGAAAAAGGGTAAAAATATCATTTGTAAAAAATATTCATAGCAGCCCTGTTTGTGTTGGCAAAGAATTGGAAATTGAGTGAATGTCCATCAATTGGGGAATGGCTGAATAAATTGTAGCAAATTTATGTTATGGAACACTATTGGTCTATTAGAAACCAGAAGGGATGGGAATTCAGAGAAGCCTGGAAAGATTTGCATGAACTGATACTGAGTGAGATGAGCAGACCCAGAAGAACATTGTACAGTCTAACAGCAACATGGGAGGGAAGATCATCCTTAATGGACTTGCTCATTTCATCAGTGCAACAATCAGGGACGATTTTAGAGTATCTGTGATGGAGAATACCATCTGTATTCAGAGAAAGAATAGTGGAATTTAAATAATGACCAAAGACTATTACCTTTACTTTTTTATTTTTAAAAAGTATCTTATCATGTAATTTTTCTATCCTTTACTTAAGCATTTAGAGATGTAAAATATCCCCTAAAAACTACTTGACTGCATCCCATAAATTTTGGTATGATGCCTTGGATGAAATGATTGATTATTTCTATGTTTTGTTGTTTGATCCACTATTTCATTAAAATTATTATTTAGTTACCATTTATTTTTTGGTTTATCTTTCCATGGACCTTTATTACATTAAAATTCTATTGCATAATGATTTGAAAAGTATACATTTGTTATTTCTGCCTTTCTGCATTTGACTATAAGGTTTTTATGCCTTGTATATGGTCCATTTTCATATAAGTGCCATATATTACAAAGAAAATGGTATATTCTTTTCAATTCCAATTCAGTTTTCTGCAGGAATATATCATATCTATGTTTGCTAAGATTTTGTTCATCTTCCTAACTTCTATCTTCTTTATTGTGAGTTAGATTTCTCTAACTCTGAAGGAGGGTAGTTGAAGTTCCCCATTATTATATATTATATATTTCTTATATATTATATATTTGCTGTTTGTGTCCTTATAATTTACCTCTGAGAATTCTATAACTCTGGGTGTAAATGTATTTAATAATGATATGACTTCATTGCTATGGCACCTTTTAAGATGTGGTTTCCTTTCTTATCCCTTTAAAGGAGATCAGTTTTTGCTTTTACTTTTTCTGAGATGACGATTGCTACCATTGATTTTTTTTTACTTCCACTGAAACATAATATACTTTTTTCCAGTTTTTACCCTGTGTGTATCTCTCTGATTCAAATGTAGTTCTTATTAACAACATATTGCAAGATTATCTTTTTTTAATCCATTGTGCTTTCTGCTTCCATTTTGAGGGAAAGTTCATCCCATTCCCATTTACAATTAAGATTTCTAATTCTTTGTTTCTCTCAATGTTGTCTTTTCCCATTTGTACTTTTCTTTTTTCCTGTCCTCTAATTCTTCCTCATCTACGTTTTGCTCCCTTTCCTCTTTAACTTTTCTTTTAAATTTTAGCTTTAAGTTTACTTTCACTTATACTTTTTTCATTCCCTTTTATCAGTCCCTTCTTCCCTTTTCTTTCCCTTCCCACCCACCCACCACTTCCCACCCACCTGCCACCACTTCCCTCTAGGGTAGGAGAGATTTTTAAAACCATTTGGGGAATGAATGTTATTCTCTCTCTGGGCCAAATCTATAAAATAGGATTTAATCAGTATTTACAACCTCCCTTCTTTCCTTCTACAATAATAGGTATTATTGCCTCTTTACCTAGTACTGTTTAGCCACTAATGCCTAGCCTTCTCCTAGAATAGTTCCTGATTTTAAGTTTTTGTTGTTTTAACCCCATCTTGTACAAAAATCCCCTTTGACAAAATATACTCCTTTTATCTGTCCTGAATAAAGTACTATTCTCAAAGGTTGATTGATTGATTGATAGCTAGCACTGTCTCATAGTCACTAAGTACCCTCCCATCATGAATCACATCAAATTATAATCAATTTATACCTTACCCCTTTTTCAAGTTTCCTCCATCTACACACAATCCTCATGAGCCAAAGCATCACACAAAGTCAAATCATTTCATGAACTGTTTGTACCACTCCTCCCAAGCATACTCTCTCCAATTGTAGCCAAAGCATCAAGTAAAGCATATCTCTTCTTGAGGCTTTATGTTAAGTCCCTTTAAGTATACCCTCTCCCTCAGTCTCTGAAGTACCCCAAGCATAGCCCTACAACCCTCTTCAATCAAAATATCAGGTATAATCTCTTTTATTATCCATTTAGTACCCCATCTAAGGTACTAAAACTCTCCCTAATTAAGGTATGGATTAAGATCCAAACACTTTCTAATCTTTTTTTTAAATTTTAAAACTTTTTCTCACCTTCTATCATTATGGTACTACAAAACTCTACTAGTAATGTAAAATAGAGCTTCTAAAAGTACTGGGACACCCTGGGGTCTCTCTTAAGAACTTTAGCACTGGGGATGGAGTCAAGATGGCAGCTAGAAGGCAAGAATTCCCAAGAAACTCTTTCCTAGAAAACTCAAAATGCTGGGAAATTTTAACTCTAACCAAATTCTAGAGTGACAAAACTCACAGAAAGACTGAGTGAAACAATTTTCCAGGACAAGACAACTTAGATTTATAGGAAAAGTCTCTTCCATGGGGTCTGGGGTTGGAAAGAGTTGTAGCACAGCCTGGCACCAAAGCAAACCAACTTCTGTCTTCCAGGAACAGCTTGTGAGGCCCCAGGTGGGGGGAGGCAGTAGAGTGGTTTCCAGATCTCTTGGCCTAGGGATCACTGGAGATAGCTTGGAGGAATCAATGGGGGAACACTGACACCAGAGTGAACATGGAGCCTAGGCCAGTGCTGGCCTCAGGGAAGCCTCATCCAAGGAACCTGCAGAGCCATCAAATAACTGCTTTCATAGCACTCAGGTGATGAGGGGGTGGTGATAGACTGCACAGGTTTCACTGTTATCCCTCGCTCAGGACTCTGATCAGATCCAGGGCCCTATCTGGGCCCCTGAGGAGCAAGGATCTTTTTCACAGCTCCAGGCCAAAGGGAAGTACCTGTGCTCAACCACAGACCAGAGAACAGACCAGGAAAGCAATCAAAGACTCTCATAAGACATTGGAGGTATTACAGTCCCTGGCGGGGGTGGGGGTGAACCCAAAATCCCAAAAGCTTTGGAACCATGATAAAATCAGGTCATAGGCTGAATAAATAAGCAAACAATGGAAGAAAAGAAAGAATCTGACCTTAGAAATTTACTTTGGACTCAAGGAGGATCAAAATAGATATTCAGAAGATGACAAAGATAGAGTTTTCTATATCCAAAGGGAGGAGAAATGAGGATGATGCAGGAAATTCATGAAAACCAAGTCAGCAGCTTGGTGAAAGAGAATCCAAAAAAAAAAAAAAAACAAGGAAAAATAACATGTTTAAAACTGATTCAGGACAAATGGGAAAAAAAAAACTGTCCAAAAGACAAATGAGGAGAAGAATGCCTGAAAAAACAGAATTGGCCAGATGAAAATCATGACCACGAAAAGAGCCAAGACTTTGTTTTTCCACAAATCATCCAGCAAAATTGCCCTGATATCCTAAAAGTAGAGGGTAAAATAGAAATTGAGCAACTCCACCTCCTAAAACAAATCCCCCCAAAAAATGCTCCCAGGAATTTTATAGTCAGGGCTTAGAATATGATATTCCAGAGGGCAAAAGAGGTAAACTTCAACTGAGAATCAACTACCCATCAAAACTGAACTTTATTTTTTAGGGCAAAAGATCTACATTCAATGAAATAGGAGATTTTCAAACTCTCCTGTTGAAACAGCCAGAGCTGAAGGTAAAGTTTGATCCTCAAATGCAGGACTTGGGTGAAGGGAGGGGTTAATTATAAGGGTTTAATGATACTGAACTTCGTGTATTCCTGCATGGAAAGAAGATACTGATGACTCATATGAACCTTCTCATTTATAAGAGCAGTTAGAAGGAATATTTATAGACAAGGCAAAGGAGGGAGTTGAATATAATGGTGCATAATATATTATAAATCAATGGGTGAAAAAGGAATGTACTGGGGAAATGGGAAAGGAGAGATGGAATGGGCTAAGATATTTCATGTAAAAGAATCAAGGAAAAAGGTTTTGCAATGGAATAAAGTAGAGGAAAGTGAGGAGTAATGAGTGAGATTTTATACTCATCAGAAATGACTCAGAGTGGAAAAAACATACATACATACTAAATAAGGTATAAAAATCTATCTTACTGTAGAGGAAAATAGGAGGAAAATAGGATGGGAGAAAGAGAACAGGGGGGAGGGAAGGGGGAGTGTGGGTGATAGAAGAGAGGGAAGATTGTGGGAGAGGGTGGTCAGCTACAACTCACTTCTGAAGAGGTACAGGGTGATAGGAGAGAGAGAGAGAGAGAATAGAATAAGTGGGAGTGGGGAGAAATAGAATGAAGGGAAATACTGTTAAAAATAACAACTATGGGGGAGGCCCTGGAGTCAGGAGTGCCTGAGTTCAAATCTGGCCTCAGACACTTAATAATTACCTAGCTGTGTGGTCTTAGTCAAGCCACTTAATCCCATTGCCTTTAAAAAACTAAGAAAAAAAGCAACTATGGGGGAAAATATAGATGTAACTTCTCTGATGGACTTATGAAAAAGAATGCCACCCATCCCAGAGACATAGCCCATGATACCTGAACACAGACTGAAGTACAGTTTTTTCCTCTCTTACATTATTTTCTTGAAGTTTCTCTATCTTTTGGGGGAGGGAGGGTTTTGTTTATTTTCACAGCAAGATTATTTTAATAATATAAAAATAAAGAAATAAATCAATGAAAAATAATAATAATAAGGAATAATGCTTGAATTAGAGTAATGGTAAATAAAATTTCTCTGGCAGATCTGTCCCTAAAATTTAAAAAGAGAACTTTAGCATTGATTGTAAGGTATGAGAAACACAGGTTTAGCATAAGATTCCCTCATCAGAAAAATTATTATGCTCTATGAATTAAACAGAATTAAATTAGAAAGAATTAAAATAGATCAAAGCTCATGAAATACATAAGTTTAGAGTTAGTATCTTAGGAATTCACCTGGACTATTTGTGCCCAGACTGTGGTAGAGCATTCTGAGCTCATATTGTTCTGATCAGCCATAGTCAAATGCACTGTAATTTGTCTCTAACATAGTAATGTCATATTGGTCTTCTTCGATAATGAAGGACAAGAACTAACCATACCCATATCCTTTAAGTACAATCTCTTCAACTATGTTCAACCCTTTAACTATCATAAGAGAAATACAATTCCCAAGAGTTACAAATGTTATCTTCCCTTGTAGGGTTGCATACAATTTAATGTTGACTAGCATTTTCCCCCCTTTTCCATTTACCTTTTTATGCATCTCGTGAGTTTTATATTCTAAGACTGAATTTTCTGTTCACTTCTGGTCATTTTATCTGAAAATTATGGAATTCCTCTATTTCACTGAACATCCAACAGGATATGCTGAATAGTAAATATTTGGTTATAATCCAAGGTCCTTTGTCTTCCAAAATATAATATTCCATATCCTTTAATGTTGAAGCTAATAAACCCTGCGTAATTCTGATTGTGCTTTCTTTGTATTTAAATTACTTCTTTTTGAGGTGTGTGTAGGTGTCATAGTAGACAGAGCATTGGCCCTGGAGTCAGGAGGACCTGAGTTTGAATCTGGCCTTAGACAATAATTACCTAGCTGTGTCACCCTGGACAAATCACTTGACGCCATTGTCTTACAAAAACAAAAACAAATTACTTCTTTTTTGACTGCTGGCAATGATAGTCCTTGGAGTTTTTATCCTGGGGGTCACTTTCTGTGTACCCTTTGAAAGGCTATGTGGTCTTCTTGATCTATTATATTTGGACAGTTTTCCCCTGATAATTTCCTGAAATTTTCCAGGCTCTTTTTTGATCTAGGCTTTTTGGTAGATCAATAATTCATAAATTATCTGTCCTGGATTTATTTTCCAGGTCATTTTTTTAAAGGTACTTTATGGTTTCTTCTGTTTTTTCAGTCTTTTGGCTTTGCTTGATGGAATCTTGCTATCTCATAGATTCATTGATTTCTATTTGTTCAGTTCTAATTTTTAGAGTTTTTATTTTCTTCAGTTAGCTTTTGTATTTCCTTTTAATTTTTTTTTTGTTGAGCTGCATTCCCTTTGCAATTGGTCAATATGAGTTTTAGATGAACTGCATTCCCTTTCCATTTGATTGATTTTATTTTTAAAGAGTACATTTTTTTCTGGTTGGTTATTTCAACTTTTAAAAGAATTGATTTCTTGGATCAGTTTTCTTAATTTTCTTGTATGGCTCTCTGTTGAGTCCCTTTCTGCACTGCCTTAATCTTCTCCAGGTGAGTGTTGGATGGGTGGGAGACAAGGAAGACCAGTTTCTCCCTATACACCAAGGTCTCCAAGGTCTCCAAGGTCTCCATTTATTGAACCAAATACCAGTGCTCAAATATCCTTTCCAGTCCCTAGTCCACTCCCACTCCCATGGCACTTAGTAAAACAAGGTTCTGGTGCTCAAGAATACCAGGTGATGAAAGTTCACAGTACTCACACACACAACAGTCCCTAACAGCTTTTGTTTCTTTTTTTCCATTTTTTTCCTTTCTCTCTTTTCTGGTTTTTAAAATTCTTGTTTAAGCTCTTCTGTCAAGTCTGGAAGAGGGACCCAGGCTGACATCAATATGATGCATAAGCTGGTTCGTTTATTGATCACAGGATACATACTTTTATACTCTACATTTACGTAACCAATTACATAAGCATTTTAGCAAGCATTTTTTTCACATGCATATCCTTGTGTATGTCTTAGGTGATTGTTTTGAGAACCAAACAGTGTTTTGATAAACAGAATGCAGATTGTTTTGAGAACCAAACAGTGATTTGATAAACAAAGTGCAGAAGGTAATTATCTCAGAATGTGCTATCTATCTGGGCCTGGGAATGTACCTCCTAGCTCACACATGCAGCTACTCCCTTGTCTAAGCTCTGAAGCACATCTTGCTTGTTAAAGCACATAACTATTTCTGTGTTAACCCTTCATAGCTCTTAGCCTGGAATACATATGACACAACACTCTTCTATGAAGTTTAAATTTGAGTTCAATTCATAGGGTCCTTTGAGACTTCCCATGTAGGTAATTTGTTACTACTTTCTTCTTCTGAGGTGGTATTTTTATCATCTCTATCTGCATAATAACTTTCTATGGTTAGCACTCTTTTAAGGAGTTTTGCTCATTTTGATTTTTGAACTCTGCTATGGAGGTATAGGGAGTATAGACCCAAGTTTGTTGTCCTGGGACTGAGGACTGATCTCTGGCTTATAACTGACCAAGATGTTGCCTATGCAGTCCAGGAGTTGCCTATGCAAAGGTTTGTTTCCTCCTTTATGTCCAGGCTCTGCCTATGGGACCCTCCCTACTAGTCTGCTATCTAGCTAACAGGACCCATGCTCTTGTCCATTTCCTGGGACCTGGACTGCACTATGGCTAAAAACCTCATCCAGGCTTTCCTGCTCTCCCACCTAGCTGGACTTTAATACCCCTTTCCCCCCAAAGAGACAGATCTCCACTGAATATCCTCCAAACCATCAACAGTTGAAAACTTGTTTCAATCTTTTGTTTTTTTTTGGTGGAATCTGTGGGTTTAATGTCAGTATAGAGGTTTCATTTAGCATTTCATAGAGAAAAGCTCTGGGGGAATGTTAGATCCATAGCACCATCTTGACTCCACCCCAGAAGTTCAAACGTTTTCAATATACCTATCACTTGTGCTGATTTTTCCTCTTTTAAAAAAATAATATTTGTTATATTAGGATGACTCTCTGGGAAAGGGAGGAAAAGAATATTGGATAAGATAATTCTGATGAATGTAGCAAAAGACATTAATAAAATATTATTTTAAAACATAAAAATTTAAAAAGAAAAGGAAAAAGCATTTTGCAAATTATATTCCTTACAAGAAGCCTATATGCCAGGTAATGTAAACATTATTGTCCAAATTCCATAGATGAGGAAACTGAACCGTGGTGCAACTAACATAGGGTAGGAAGCAAACCCTATGTGGACACCTGGCAGTTCAGAGTTGAGGATAGCATGCAGGGAGAATATGGGGTAGAGACCAGTCACATGACTGTCCAGGCCCTAGAGTTCTAAAAACCAACTTCCTCATAGAACAAAAAGTTGTAAATAGCAATGTTGTTGATATTGATTTTTAATGATCTGCTTGTGTTGGCCAGGACTGTGCTGGATGAGATTCAGAACAAGGTCATCTCTCCTTGTCAAGAATATTCTGTTTCCAGAAAAATATTATACATACTAACAGCAACATGGGGTGATGATCAACCATGATGGACTTGTTCATTTCAGCAGCACAATAATCAAAGACAATTCTAAATGACTTGTGAAAGAAAATAACATTCATATTAAGAGAAGGAACTGTGGAGTTCAACTGAAGACAAAGCTTATTATTTTCAATTTTTAAAAGTTGTCTTATGTATTATCTCTTTTCTCTTATATTTTCTTCTGTTTGGCTATGAATTTTTTTCACAACATGTTCAATATCAATCTATGTTTTGTAAGGTTCTAAATATAGAGCTTAAATCTGATTGCTTTCATTCAGGGGGAAAGGGAGAAAAGGGAGGGAGAAAAATTGTAAAATTCAAAAACTTGTAAAAATGATTCATAAAAACTTCCTTTGCATGTAGTTGTAAAAACAAATAAAATATTTATTTTTTAAAACTCTCCCCCCCAATGAATTTTTTTTTACTAAATAATCTGTTCTTATTAACTTTCCAACCTGATTGAAATCTCCTGAGTCAGACTTCTGGGACTTCAAAAAAGCTAAATATCAATTTTCATCTCATTTCACTTCTCTTCAGGCAAAAATTGGCCTAAAATCGTCTGTGACCTTTTTTTTTGCCTCAAAATCAGGTAAAACTACTATTTGCACCTCTCTATGGCTACAACTTTAGGTATTATCTTAGGATACAAACTGGTTCTTTATTTCATTAGGGGTCCTAGCCATGCTTCTTGGTTTTCTCTCAACTCGTTACACTATGGAATGCCCCATGGTCTCATTCTAGCCCCAGTCTTAAGTGGTAATGAAGGACTGAATGAATCTCTAAGGATGAGAATTTACTGAATGATGGTCTAGAAGCGAAAATAAGGAACAAGGATTATTTCTCCCACACTATCCTAGCAAGTGAATCAGGGGCTATGAATGAATATAAACAGAAAAGGAGACCAGTGAAGTAACATCATTAAGAAGAATTCGGATTCAGGTATGGTCAGCAATTGGATGGAATGAAAAACATAAAATGTTTGACATGCAAACAAGTTTATTACCTATGGAACAAGCATTCTAGAGAACTCAGTGGAAGAGATGGGTTGCATTAGAGTTGGGGATTGATGGATTTGCCTGGAGGAGCATAGGGATTAGGGGATGGTAATTGGAAAAATGGAGAAAAGGGTTTGAAGAATAGCAATGTGGCATTCCAAATCACTGGGATGGGAAGATCACAGTGGAGTGGGAGTATGCTTACTTTTGAGGAATAAGTTTGAATAGTATATATAAGTGCTGGGAAGCGACTTTTTGAGATTTTGTTTTGGTTGGATTGTTCATGCCTTCCTTCCAGGTGCAACTGTGAAAGATGGTGGCTGATGCCTTTGCTAATATCTGTAACTATTAGTGGCCACCCAAACTATGTGACAGATAGCCACTTTGTATTTATTTGTATTTATTCTCTATATTTTTATTTTTACAATCCATGTATATATATATATATACTTACTATATTTCTCCTTTAATATGAGATCTTTGTGAATAGGAATTGTATCATTTAATTTGAATTTCCAGTGCATATTCTATAGCAAATCTTTTTTTAAATATTTTTGCAAGGCAATGGAGTTTTGACTTGGCCAAGGTCACACAGCTAGGTAATTATTAACTGTCTGAGAATGGATTTGAATTCAGGTCCTCCTGACTCTCAGGCAGTGCTCTATTCACTGCATGACATAGCTGCCCCCCCAATAACAAATCTTGATATTGCTGATTATCAGGTGATTGGTATTATGAGAAAATCACATATTTTCCTTGAGAAATCCCCGGTGTCACTTTAAAGACATTCTGCTTTCTGCTTCAATAGCTACAGTCTATGTCTCCTGGTTTTTCTATCCCTGTTCTTGTCCTTATACTACAGGACTTCAACACACATGCTGATACTCCATCAATACCTCAACTCCATAGTTTCTCAATCTACTCAGTTCCCCTGACCTATTTGCCCACTGGGGCACTGACCATGGAGTCCATGAATCCAGCCTCAGATCTTCTAGCTCTGTGATCTTAGGCAAATCACTTAACTCTAACTGCCTTGCACCCAGGGACCTCTCCATTCATCCTGATTCATATCTAACCATTGGACCCACATGGCTCTGGAGAAGAAAGTGAGACTGGTGAATTAGCACAGCACCCTCTCACTCAAATCCAATTTAGGTGCTTGTCATGACATCACCTCCTTGATAGCCTGATTTTCTTTGAGAATGAAAGACAAACATCATCACATACAGAGGTGGTTGATCTTGCCTTAATGCTATTCCTCCTCACCTCTGTCCCCTGATTTCTCTGAATTTTTTCAGAATAGTTCAAACCCCACCCTCTGTAGAACTTGTCCACACGCCTCCTTACCCCTGCCTTCCTCTGGTATTACTCTCCCTTTACATTGAATATAATTTGAATTTATGTAGTTATTTTCATTTTCCAGCTTTAGAATGTGAGCTGCTGGAGCACACTCTTTCCACAGTCCTTCCTTGTATACCTAGTCCTTAATCCAATGCCCAAGACCTAGTGACTAATAACTGTTTGTTGACAGTAAACTTAAAGGATCCAAACCCCTAAAGCCACAGTTCATTTGAAGAAATCTGCTTCACTTCTATAGGTGTACAGTACCTTCCCATGACGTCTCCAGGCCCCAGGTTACAACTGGCATTGAATTAATTATCTACTTTGTGTACTATCTAAAGTGAATGGTAACTGAGGTCTCTGGCCATCCCACAAATCTTTGGAGCATTTAATTTCCTTTAACTTCATTCTGATTCTTGATGATTCATAGAGTCATTAGCCTCTACTACTCACAATCTATTCTTCAAGAAATTAGAAATCATGCAGAACAAATTTCCACATTGGCTATATCCAAAAAAAATTTTTTGAAGAGAGAAGAAAATATGTTCAGCAAGATGATCAGTACTCTTATTGGAGGAAGAAAGATTGTTTTGCCACGAATCCTTAGAATTGTGTTTGCTCATTGTAGTGATCACAGTTATGATATCCTTTTTCACAGAATTCCAAATTGCTTTCCAGAATGTTTGCACAAGCACAATAGTGTACCCATTTTTCCACATTTCCTTTAGCCCTTACTGTTTTCCACTTTTTATCATTTTAGTCACTCTGATGGACATGAACTACTACCTCAAAATTGTTTCCATTTGCATTTCTCTAATTTAGATGATTTATCATAGGGTTATTTATAGCTTAGATTTAGAATGAACAAAAAATTGAACAATGAAGAATTCATCTCTCCTTTAAAACAGTTAACAATATGATAGGAGACTAAACATTTGCCAATTATTAAGAAATTTAGAAAATAGACTTCCAATGGCTCATTCTTATACTTAAGTATTAAGCACTTGACATAATTATGGCAATTTGCTATTAAAGATGACACAGGACACAAGGACATATTCCTTTATGTATTAGATGGCCATTAGAGGCAGAGATCATACAGACAGTCCTTTTCAATGAGCTAGTCTCCAGGTCTGCCAGGTGAGGGTTTCCTTTAAAAGAATCCTGCCTCAGCTGAGGCTGAGAATCATTCTCTCAAAGGCTCCCTCTATTTATTAGGTTTCATTGATATATTGTTATTTTTCTGTTTTAAATTACCTGATGTCAGATAAAACAATTATCAGTGTACTCTAATATAGCAATTACCAGAGCTTCAGATGACTTGAACACTAAAAGGAATCAGAGTGTGCCAGATTGTGATTAGGATCAGTAAAGAAATCCAGAGAAAAAAATTATAATTCAGTTATTGCTCATGTACCTAAGGGACAGTGCTTTGAATCTAATATAATAATCCTAATTCACATTTAGAACTGAATTGTTTAAAAGCAAATTTTTGCAATGAACCCATTTGGTTTTTAACCATGTTTAAAATAGTTATATACCTATCATTGTTTTCAGATTTCTTTAAAATCATCAGAATATCTTAGGTGACTTTAAATTTCCAAAATGTGTTATTAATTTCAATGTAATAAAATAGTAGTAAGAGCAACCAGACAGTCAAATTAATTAACACATGAATTGTTAGATTTTACAGAAAAATATTTCCATTATTATATTATATTATATTATATTATATTATATTATATTATATTATATTATATTATGAATATTAGAAATCCTAGAAGTGGTCATGGTTTTAATATTTCTTTTTTTTTGTTATCCCTACAAAATATTCTGTTATTAACTCCAAACTTCAACACTATTACAGTAACTTCAAATAGCTTATATTTTTTACAACAATTTTTACAACAAAATTTATTTTTTACAAAAAATATTTTTTTCAATAAATGTGATTTATAAAAATTACATAACTGATAAAATTCTCAGCATTTTGCGCATCAATGAATAATCTTACTAGGGGCTACATAATATTAAATTGCTCAATTTAATTTTTAGAGGCCCTGATTAGTTATCTCTTCTTGGATTCTTATAGCACTTGAGGATGGGGTTTATCTTCCTGTTGTCTTTCTGTGTTGTACTTTACATAGAGAAAGACAGACCAAGAGAAATTAACTCTTATTTCCAGGACTTGAAAAAAGATAATAGTAACCAACTGACTTATGTCAGGCACTTTATAATCATAAAGAGATAAAACAATAAGTTGCCCAGTCCAGTTAACAAAAGTTACAAATAGCCACATATTTCCCTTTTATGAACTCAAGAGAATTATTAAAGGTCTCATTAATTAAATAGGCTGAATGCAGTTATCAATAAATATAAGGTGAACCAAAAACAAATTACTTCTCAGGTGAGAGCAATTCACAAAGGTATTTATCACAAAGCTTCTAAATTACACACAAATACATATGCTTTCAAATGTAAACCATAAATGGAACTCAGTTTTTTCTAAGCCAGTGAGAGCCAAGAATAGCTCATCTGTTGATTGTGCTGAACTCTAAAAGAGCCTATCAAATTAAGTAAAGGGATGAACAAAAGGACACCATTCTGTCCTTTTGTCTGTCTGCTAGCAAGATGTGGTTTTCTCCAAAAGGCTAACCTTTTCTTGAAATTTTGATATTCATCAAAAGAAGGTAGTCTCTACAATTTCCGAGGTCAAATGGTATTAAAATTCCCTAGTAAAGGAGGTAGACTTTGGGATCTCAACTCAGCCATTGAGTACTTAATCTTAATTTGATCTTTTCAAAATAATTAAATCCAAAACCCAAAATAAAAGGAATAAACATTAAATTCAGTCTAACAATCAGGAACCATTTCAGATTTCAATTACACATGTTTGAGTTAGACACTTGTACATAGACACATAGACATACGTGGATACAATTCTTTTGAACAAAGATTACATGCTGATCCAATTGTGTAATGAGATTTTAGAAGTTCTGGCCAGCTTACTTAAAACTCAAATGTAGAAATCTTTTCTCAAGCATTCCTGGCCAATGGAGAGGTATGAAAAGACTCTGAAAACTACCCAGAGAGCTATAATTGAAAATATATTTGTAAATATACACACATATATCATTAATTTTGAATCAAACCAATTAAGACCAGTCAGAAAAATAATTTTAGAATCAATTAGAAATTCTTGAGAAACATTATATGTATATTAAGATTTTTAAAATAACCAATCAGTAATTAAAATTCCTTAATAGACTCCAATGCATTAAGTTATGTTAACCATAATTTCCTTACACTATAAAATGAAATAACAAAGTTAGTTTTATAACTGGAGTTTAATTCTCTAGGATCTTACCAAAATACATGGGTGGATGGCATCCTTGCAAGTGTCAACATTGATACAAAATTGGGGGGCATTTTATACAAAATGAACAAAGAATCATAAAACTTTTGGTGGCCAACTAATGAGATTTCACATAGATGACATAGTTTTACAACATGATTATCTCAAACCTTATAATATTTACTTAAAATTCCTATTGACAAAAATTTCACTTATGCTGAAGAGTAAATGTTTACAAATAACAATAAGATTTTCTCTTTGCTTATCCAGGATGTTTATTATCTTGAAGTTTGTTGATCAAGTAAAGCTAACATTAAGAGGGCCACATATTATTGACACAGGTGAAGTCAACATTACATAGCAGACTGACATTTTATAGCTGTTAAAGGTTAAGAGACTAACTTATGATCAGAAATATATAGGATTCCATCATAAATAATATCAGCTTAGAAAGTTACCTTACACAGATCAAACCCAGTTATCGAAATGGAGTCTGAATTTCTCAGTCCTAAAAAGTGTTCAGAAAACAGCTTTTGCTTTTGCCAGTTGACTCCAAGGACTTCAGATAAATCTGTCTGCTTCCCCTCCCCCTCAAGGATGGTGCTCTTCTCAGCCTGGACTCTTAGTCTTGAAGTCTTAAGGGGATGGGGAATGGGATTGAACAACTATGTGTAGGGCTAGGGAAGAAGCTGTTCATCCTTACCCCCTCCCCAACCCAGGGAGAAGGCATGAGGTTCTCTATGGAACTTGACCAAGTTTTGGGAATCTTGTCCACTTGGTAGTGTAGATTGCATCGCAGCTGTGACATGGATTAAGTTCCTGGGTCCTAGGAATAAAAACTCTTTCCCTTCCGCACTCCCTGTGGGTGGGTAGTAGGGTAGAAAGAGGGAGAGAGAGTTACAGAGAGAGATGCAGAGAGAGAGAAAGAGAAAGGAGAGAGAGAGAGAGAGAGAGAAAGAGGGAGAGAGAGAGAGAGAGAGAGAGAGAGAGAGAGAGAGAAAGAGGAGAGAGAGAGAGAGAGAGAGAGAGAGAGAGAGAGAGAGAGAGAGAGAGAGAGAGAGAGAGAGAGAGAGAGAGAGTCATAGAGACAGGCAGAAACACAGACTGAGTCATGGACAATAAGCTGGTCTCCAGGAGGGAGAGAGAATCTGTAACTAGCCAATTTAACTCTCAGAAATGACAGTCAAACTCTTGATCAAAAAACGTCTTTCTCAGTGTACTCCAAGCATGCTGGAAACTAGTTATGCTATTCTAAAAGGCCTCTAAAGGCTATAACTTACCTCATAGTTTGCCTTCACCAGTCATTGCCCAATACACGGCAGGCCCCTAACCAGGCTACACCCAATGCAGCACACCCTTTATGGGCAGTGCCCGACATAGATAAGGGTGACCCCAATACTGGCATCCCAAGTTATCAGCTAATCAACCCAAAACACAGTCTCACTCAAATGACCAGACCTCACAACCATTCTTCCCTGAGAAATCCTGGGAGTAAGAATGGGGACAGAGAAAAGGGGTTTTTCCTTAGAAATCAATTTGACCTGATCTGGGAAATGTAGCCTAGCTCAGAGTTTCTCTCACCCCCCAGAAGTCTGAGGAAATTCAGGGAGATACAATGTCTTGTTGTGGTTCACCAAAATATTGCCGGGGTTTTGGTGTCACAAAATTTAATACTGAGAATTTTGAATGGTGAAAGAATTGATGTGCATCCCTGGGATTTAAAGCTGCTCAGGATTTAGTATAGAAGCCTACAAAATGTCTTGATTAAAACCTTTTCTCTCCTGGAGAAGCATCAAGCACTTTGAGGACAGAAGTGAGTAACAAAAATATAGGTGAGGTTTGTTTGGGAGAGAGACAGAGACAGAGAGAGAGAGAGAGAGAGAGAGAGAGAGAGAGAGGAGACAGACAGACACAGAGATCAAATCAGGAAAAGGTTGAAAATTTGGAGGGGGAGGGGGAATGAGGAGAGGCTAAAAATTTTACATTTAACAATGGAACAATAGAAGTCAATTTACATCTCAGGAGCAGAAAACATTTTCACAAAGGTTAGCAGTATAAAGAATAACAAAATCTGTTTCTAATTACAAATCTCCTGTATTCATAACTCCCTGCATCATATTTTCATAATTCCCTGCATCAATTCCTGGGATCTAAGCACTGTGCTTGTACTTGTGGTGGTGGTGAGAATATCTGACTGATGTCTGTGGTTAGAATTTTTATGGGGTTTGGGGATGTGTTAAGTTTGGACATCCTTACATGCTTCCAAGATTTTTTAAATATTATTTTAATTTATGAAATAAAACTGTCATTTCTATAACAGTATAATAAAAAGATGATTGCACAAGAATCTGCAACTCTACTATGTACAATTTGCTGCTCCTTTTGTAGTTGTTGGCTACTTGGGTTCGGTTCTACCTGTGAGGAATCATTATTCAGACTCAGGAAAGTATGGGTGGAAATAAAATAAAAATTTATTAAAATGGTTACAAGACATAGGAAGGGCTAGGGGGAGGAGGGAGGGAGGGAGGGAGAGACAGAGAGAGAGACAGGGAGAGACAGAGAGAGAGAAAGAGAGACTGAGATAAAAGAACAGTCAAGCAGTGCTAGCAGGGCCACAGGTTGGTGTCTTGCCTCTCATCCAGAGGGCACAAGGTGAACTTATTTTCCCTTACTACCAGGAATAAGATAGAGGGTAAAGCCTAAGATCAGGATGAAAATTTTACATTAAACAATGAATCAATAGTCCATTAAGAAAGGGAAGTGCCTCCACCCAAGCAGCCTTTGAGATTATAATTGTTCATTACAATCATAATTCTCTATTTCAAGTAATTTTACATCTCAAGAATAGGTAGTAGTCAACCCCATCCAATTTCTGCATTCACAGTTCTCTTCATCTTTTTCCTGCATCATTCCCCCCTCAAAATTATTCAGGAACAGATCCTTCTGGGCCTTTCAGAGTCCATTTGGAGATGAATGTACTTCAGCGAGGTCTTCACTGAGGTAGGGTCGAAGAGAACTATTGGTATGGCATCCTGCAGAGGCTGGTCTTGGAACTATACAGCTAAGAGAAACAAAACTCAAAGGAAAAATTTCAGCAAGCAAAAACCAGAGATAATGTAACAGAGGAGGCTATTTAACAAAGGTACAAAGGTCCAATAATTAGTAAAAAACTAGAAGGTCTGTAAGGGGCAAGAATTATACTTTATGCTCTTAAGCCAGTATCAAAATGCCTTTTATAAGAACATGGGTTACAGTATAACAGATTCATTGATGGATATCACATAAGTAGCAAACAAAAGCTCAAAACCGATTAAATTACATACACACGCACACACACACACACACACACACACACACACACACACACATATATATGTATATATATATATGGTTCAATATTCCCAAATTTCCTGACATACAATTTATCTAAATTATATTTTTCTTCTTAATAATACATGTGCTGAATGTACTGAATAGGTATTTTTAAAACTACACATGTCCAGAAATTAATTTGCAACAAAATTTTCTATTTTAGTTTTGGCCATGTTTAGAATGAAAAAAAATTCTAGTTGAAGAATGGATCTCTCCTTTAAAGTTGTTAAACATGGCAATAGGCATATCCTGATCTACTGGCTTACTCTCATACTTAATTATGATGCACCTGGAATGATCATGGCAATTTGATATTACAAAGCAGAGAGGGAAACAAGGACATGTTCCCTTATACAGAAAATATTTATCAATGGGCCAGTTGAGAGAACTGTTAAAAGAATGCTACCCAAGTTGAGGATATGGACATTCTTTCAAAGGTCATTTACTCCATCAGCATTAAACATCAAACCCCATAGGGCTAAATGGCTTCATTGGCATATTGTCTTTCTATTTTATCATACCTGATGTTAGGCAGGTCAATATGTTATAATATAGCAATATAGCAATTACCTATGACCAGAACTTCAGGTGGCTTGAGCATTAAGGAAAACTAAAAGTGTGTCAAGCTGTATCTTGGTATAAGAGATTGGGGGGGGGGGGAGCACAATTAAATGAGAGAATTTATGTGTGTTATTAAGAAGGAAAATATAATTGGGATAAATTGTACGTCAAGAAACTTGGGAATATTGAATCATATTTATAATTGAATTATATATAATTGTTGCTCATATAACTAAGGACAGTGCTGTAAACAAAATGCAATAAACAGATTTTGAGATGCAAAAACAATTATCCTAATTCATATTTTTTTAAATGTTTAAAGTAACTAAAGATCTTCTGGCTAGGAGGTTGTCCATCATCTTCATACTTCTCACATAACAATTGGCTAGAGATTGCCACAGAAAAATTTCAAATCATTATTTTATCTTCATGTTACACAGGTACTTTTCCCTCAAAGCAAATAACCACAGTTTAGTCCCAGTTTACATATATAGTTAGAAATTTCTATACAAAAACTTTTAACTACTAGACATCTTCAGATTAGAAATCATTACTTTCAGAATTCTTTAAACTATTAGAACATCTTGGGTAACTTTAAATTTCTAACATGTGTTATTGATTCCAATGCAGTTAAATAATAGTAAAAACAACCAGGTATTCAAATCAATTAACAACATGAGTTATTATGCATGAATCCACAGATTTATCCCAGAAGGGGGTCATAATTTGTGATATTTCCCTTACTACCCCTTCAAAGCAATCACATGTTAATTCCAGGCTTTAACATTACAGTATTCAAATAGCTTACATGTTCACAAGAGAACCAAACACTGTTAGTATTTCCTGAAGTTACAAGTTACATAACTGATAAATACATTTAATATATATATATATGAAACATGTATATATGTGTGTATATATATTTATGTGTGTGTGTGTGTGTGTGTTCCCTTCCAAAAACATGTAATGATAGATGATAAGAGACAAAGATAACAAACTTTCTTCCTTTACCAACAAAAGACCTTGTGAGATTGGTGACAATATATATCAATTTAACATCAAAACAAAATCAGATTACAAAATTTAATACAATATCTATTTCCCAAAAGAAATCAGTAAATGATATATGATTCAATATTCCCCAATTCCTTGACATACAATTTATCCCAATTATATTTTCCTTCTTAATAACAAACACAAATTCTCAAGACTTGTACAAAACTTAGGTGATGAAATTACTCTTAGTTTCTTTTTTCTTTAAACACAAGGTGGTGCCCTTTTCCTACCAAAGGCCTTCCAGCCCTCTTTTCAAAGCATCTTGAGGGCAGATGAAATCATTTCACAAATTTTGTCATTTACAAACTTTCAAATTGTATAAGGGGATAGGCTCAGATCCCAACTTCATTAATTACTTAAAATCATCTATCTGGAATTTACTTCCCCAAAACTTTCTCAAATTAAAAATAGCATTTCTTTTTATGATTTCTTTATGTAACATACTTGATAATATACACTGTCTCTTTCCTGATTCTTTTAACTCCAAATACATTTCTTTTTTTAACACTTGCTTATCCAAATCTACATGCTGTAATTCTCTCTCTCTCTAGCTAGCCATTTTTCTAATAACCTTCAAGGTCAAATGAAAATATCCAGAATCACAAGAGGACAAGCTGCAGAGAAGAAGGAGAGGGGGGAAGCATTCTGGCAGAATCATAGTGAAGAAGCAGGGAAGAGAAAAACTCAACAGCATTTTATCATATTAATATTCATTTATTGTTCACACACTGTTCTTCAATCATGTAGATTCAAAGTACCTTCTAAACTCAATTCTCCTTTCCTAGGGAACAATGGAGAACATTCTTAAATGGTCTGTAAAAATTTATTTTCTATTTTTATTATTATTATTGTTATTAATTTTTAAGCCTGTCTCCTTAACCAGTTTTTGAAAATATTTACATCCTGCCCTAGCTTCTTCTTCTTTTTTTTTTTTTTTTAGGTTTTTGCAAGGCGACCGGGGTTAAGTGGCTTGCCCAAGTCCACACAGCTAGGTAATTATTAAGTGTCTGAGACAGGATTTGAACCCATGTACTCCTGACTCCAGGGCCGGTGCTTTATCCACTATGCCACCTAGCTGCCCCATGCCCTGGCTTCTTTATTATTTTATGTTCTTCCTTCCCTATTACACCCTCTACTAGCTTGGAAAAAATGAAACAGAAATCCTTGTCATATTGGGCTCTCTTCCAAGTCTCCTCCTTACCCTGAATTCATCCTGGGACATTTGATGGATCCTCCACATAGGAGTTTCTTCTTTTGAAAGACTTTCCCAGGCTCCAGACTGGCTTCAGGTCTGTCTCACATTATGGGTGCCAAAACAAGTCCACCACCTGACGAATAGGAAGATTAGTTTGGCTCAGGAAAGAAATGAAATATGTACGCATAGGTTGGGATGTTAGCAGGGCAACTAGCAGAGCTGTTTATTGACAGTATCAAATGGTTCTTTATAACACAAAACCACACAATTATCATACAGGATAAAACAAAGTTGTTTCTAAAACTAGTGTAGGAAATAACCTAGCAGGACGTAACTCAGGTTAAGAAGTTTGGGTACAGGGCTATTACACAAAAGTTATCACAACAGAGTTCTGTGGAGAGCATTCAGCTCGAGGGTCACCAAAGCCTGGACCTTTAGTCAAAACTGACCTTTTAACCCAAATTCACTCGAGCAACTCTCAACAATTTTCAAATGAAAAAAAATTAAATCTATAGTCATTTGAAATAAATGCTCCAAATCACTATTGACTAGGGAAATGCAAATGAAAATAATTCTAAAGTATCACCTCCCATATATCATATTGGAGAAAATGGCAAAAAAAGGAAAATGATCAATGTTGGAGAGGTTGTAGAAAAAAACTGGGAAACTAATGCATCGTTATTGGAGCTGTGGACTGATCCAGTCATTCTGGTGAGCAATTTGAATCTCTGTTCAAAGGGCAATAAAACTCTGCCTACCCTTTTATCAGCAAATTCCCTGCTAGAACTGTATTCCAACAAAATCATAAAAAGTGATAAAGACCTACATGTAGAAAATATTTATTGCATCTTTTTTTGTATTGCCAAAGAATTAGAAATTCAAAGTTCATTGGCTGGTGAATGATTGAACAAATCATGAGTGACTTGACTTCAGAAAAGCCTAGAAAGACTTGGATGGACAGATGTTGAATGAAGTGAATAGAACCCAAAGAACATTATAGACACTTACAGCAATATGGTGAGATGGTGAACTATGATGGATGCAGCTCATCTCTGCAATTCAATGACAATTATGTGGGACTATTTATGGAAAATGCCATCTGCATTCAGAGAAAATCATACTCATCCATTTCTAAAACCTTTTTTATGTTTTTTCTTTCTCTTGATTTTTCTCCCCCTAGTTCTAACTCTTTTATTATAACATGTTTAATTGTTAACATAAATACACATTTATAGCTTATACCATGGAAAAGTTGAAGGGACGGAAGAGTGGTAAAAAAAAATGTGGAACACAAAAGTTTGTAAAATGATGAATGCTGAAAACCATCAATGTAAGTGGAAAAAAAATAAAAATTTATTTTAAAAAGCAAAAATAATAAAATAATCAAGTTATGTGTAACTTAGAGATTATTTTTTATTTTCCATAATGCCTAAAAGGGTAGTAGGTTATTTTCAAATTCAATGAAGACCTACTGAAAATGGCAGAGCCAAGATGGTAGAGTGGAGGAAGCAAGTCTCACAAACTCTACCCCAATCCACTCCAAATACATTTAAATAATCACATTTCAGAGTGTCAGAACTGAGACTGAGTGAAACAATTTTCCAGCCCAAGACAACTTGAAAGAGCTCCAGGAAGGGTATGTTACGCTGGTGTTAGAAAGGGCCTGCCATGCAGCCCAGGCCATCCTGGAGCAAACTGGCTCCCAGCCATCAAGGAACAGATTATGGGACATCTGGATCCAGGGCAGCAATGGTGGTTACCAGACCTCTCAGTGCAGGGTTTGCCAGGGACGATTTGAAAGGTCAGCAGGAAAATGCTGCCACACCGGAGAAAGAGCAGAGCACAATCCAGCACAGGCCTCAGAAGCAGACCTGGGACCCGCTCAGCAGAGAGCCACCTGACAGCTGGTTGCAGACTTGCTCAGTCCATCGTTGGTAAGGGGGCATTCTGCGGGATTGTTCAAATACAACGTGTCCTCTACCCTGGAAGCAGAGCCTCACCTTAACAAAGAGTTAAAATCAAGTTGTAATTGGGGAAATAAACAAACAAAAAAAGGAAAAAAAATCCAACCATAGATATTTAACTTTGGTCCTATGGGGGAACAAAAAGCACACTAGGAAGAAAACAAAGTCAAAATTCCTACATCCAAAGCCTCCAAGAAAAATAAAAATTGATCTCAAGCTACTGAAAAGCGAGCCCGAGCTCCGCGGGCCATGCAGAGGCATGCGCAGTTCGTCCCTCGTCCACTCCACTTGGCTCGGCCTCCGCGCTCTTCTGCATGGAAGTGGTTTTCCTCGCAGTGCGCACGCGCAGCCTCGGGGTTTAAATTGTGGTTCGAAGGCTGGAGGTTCACTCTTGTGGAGCCGCTCCTGGAGGCGCAGGAGGCGAGAGCCCGATGCGAAGCTCCAGGGAGCAGCCTTTGGGGGACCTCCCTACGAGGGGGCCTGCCCCCCCCGCGTTGGGACCCCGGGACTCCGGGGCCACAAGCTCAGCCGGCGAGGACAAGAGGGCCCGGGCCCTGGGGCCGCTGCACCGGGCCGCCGCCACGGGCACGTGCGGAGCTGCGGCAGCGGCTGGTGCGGGGAGCATGGCCCGGACCGGACCGGCACCTGGGACAGGTGAGGCGGGCCAGGAATTTAGAATTAGTCAGTATGCCAGAAGTGCGTATGTGGGAAATGAAACGTGTCACCGTCTGTGTGAGGAGATCTTAGGAAGTCTGGAAGCGAAGGAGCTGTGATGAGAGGCTGTCAACATACATGTGGAAGTATGTTACATATGAGAGGACAGAGGTTACAGGATAACGTTGGTTACAAACTGCATAAACAACATACGTGCAAGATAACCTGGGAATCATCTCAGAGGGGAGACGCCAGTTTTAAGGAAAATATAATTAAGACTTTAGCAGAGACTCGGAAGGAAGCCGGAGATGGCAGGGAGGAGGGCCAGCATTCCAGGCCTGGAGGCAGCCAGTGAAGACTGGCAGCACGTGGCATTTCTGTGTGAGAAGGAGACATTTATTAAGGATCTACTTATGTAACTCACCACACACTGGGAGCTGGAGATAGGAAGAATAGGAAAAGACAGTCCCCATCCTCAAGGGAATCACACTGTAAATGGGGAAACAACAGGGAACAGCCGGGTACAAACAAGGCACCACATGCTGGATAAACTTGAGATAATCAGCAGAGGGAGACATTCACATTCCAGGGGATTGGGAAAACCTCCTTGTAGAAGGCAGGGTTTATCTTGGACTTGAGTAAGCCAGATAGGACAAGAAATGAAGAAGACAGAGGTAAGAATTCCATACTCGGGATGGGGGGGCAGGGGGCAGGGGGCCATCTGGTGAAAATGCCTACAGTTAGGAGATAAAGATGTTTTCTTTTTGGAGCCAGCACTTCCTCTCTCAAACCAAACTACTGGAAATATTAGGCCAATCTGTTGAATCCGGTACAGAGCAGAAGACTGATAATTATAGAAACTACATCTCCTCCTACAGTTTGCTCCAAGCCTTTTATAACCTTCTCAGAAGACATATATTTAAAAAGGTCTCATCTAGTCTACTGATTTTTCTTTAAATAATTCTAATAACTCCCCTTCCCTCAAAAATCATAAGTTCTTGAAAACAAGTTACACTTCAGTATTGTCAATTTGCAATAATGATTTAGAACACAATTTCCATAAGTTATAAAAACAGTATAAAACAGGTATGAATTATGCCTATAATGTAATGAGACTGGTTTTCATGTGTAGTTTATAGAATTAGCCTTATTAATTTTTCAGCTTGCCTAATATAGCCATCTAGTTTCATGTACATGTTAGAGCTTTCTCATGAAATATGGATTGGCTATGTGGCTTCATTGCTGTAGGGAACTTCTTTACCCTGCAGGTCAGTATTTTCTCTGTAATTTGGAATCTAGAAAATTGCTTAGATCAGTGAGAGGTTGTGTCTTGCCTAGGGTCACGGGATTAGGATGTCTCAGAGGCATAGCTTGAACTCTGTGGTCTTGCAAGATACCAGGGAAACTTTCTATACAACATATTATGAAGCTTCTGTTGAGTATATCTATATATCTATATATATATATATATATATATATATCTGATGGGAACTTGAAACATGAGCTGCAGAAATTATAATGTGGAAGCTAAATTCCTTAAAAGGACATGCACATTTATCTTGTTTGTTAAATATTGAAAATATATGGAATCCTGAGTGGAAATTTGATGGTTTAAAGGGCATTATTCACTTGTGCAAATTGAATTTTGTATAGTTTCTTAAATGTGAAAATATACAAATAATTATATGTGTTACTAGAAACAATGAAACTCTGTTTTGTGGTAAACTTTCCCCATATTCATTTCATTTCCAATATGTTTCATTCATTAACTTTCAACATTAAAAAGTAATAGGTTATATTTTGAGTTTTTCTAAATATCTGTTGTTGTCCTAAATGCCAAGAAATACAATGGCATGTTTCTTTTGCACATAGTTCCACATGTGAGTATACTGGACTTAACAATTACAGAGTCAAAGTAGGAGTGCTTCTATGAATCGGTCCCATAGATTATAGCAGTTGAGGTATTGGCTCACTGACATGACTGTAGCCAAGAGGCTTTCATGGTTGGCAGACTATCCTCTCTGACTTCCTTGCAATGGATATTCTGTAGATTAATTAATTTTTAGAATAGTAACTTTTTCACTTCACATTTCTGTGACTTTTAAACACTGAGTCTAATTTTCATAAGAATACAGGTCTAAAAAAATACAAGATCCAGCATATGTCAAGATTTTAATGGAGACTAGTCACCATGTTTTATTGATATGATTATTAAAAATCATGTAAAGGTAATCAAGATATTGGAAATGAGTGTAAGCTACAATTGGTTTAAAATATAAGTGTTAAATAAAACGCAAGAAAATAAAAATACCACCAATCACTATGACAGTTGAAAATAATTCCAAGACCGTTTCAAGATTTAGAAATTTTTCAATATGTTCATTTAAAGAAGAGAATTCTTGCTAGGGAAGTTTGAGCAATATGTCAACTAGATATTGATTCACTAGATTTAAAATTAGCTGTACTTTGTCCACAAGGGAGAAACCCCCAGAATGATGATTTGCAATTTACCAGCTATATGTGAACTCAGATTGAAAATTGTCACAGACTCTTCTCTCCCCTCTCCTCTTATAGTTACATCCTTTCCTAAAATTCATAGCACACAAATTTCCTTCCTCCCCTTCTACCTGTGTGAATCTTTTCCCCTTTTTTCCCTTAATATGAATATTTTTGCTGTTTTGTTTCCTTCTTTCTGATTTTTTTCACTACTCATAGCTAAGCTTTCTGCTTAAGCAATTTCATAAATACACATCAACACATTTTTAAAAATTATTTTTCCTCTCTTTGTCAACTCCTTCTGAAGAATGTTTCTCTAACCCCTTGGTCTTTTACCGTGGCTCTCTTTTGGTTTTCTTGTTCCTTTGATGAATAAAAACTCCTACCCTAATTATAGCTGATAAGCATTGGATAAATCTGGATTAAGAAAGAAAATTAGTGTAATTTGAATGAACAAATCTCAAAATTTTTTAAAGTTCCCTTTCTTAATAAAAGGCTTCATTTCCTCTCCCCCTTTTCTACTTAAACTTTTTTTGTTTTTAAATATCAAGAGTCAAAAATATTCATCTATTTTGTCTAATTATCAATTTAAGACAATGATGTCTTGTGAAAAATCTTTTTGAACTGTGGATGGAGTACTGGACTTCGAAGGTCAGGAAGACCTACATTCCAATTCCAGCTCAGAAGCTTTCTAGTTGTATGCCCCTGAGAAGTTACTTAACCTCTGTGGTCTGAGTTTCCCTATCTCTGAATGTGCATAATAATATTTCCCAGTGTTATTACAAAGATCAAATGAGATAATGCTTGTAGAGTTCTTAGCACAGTGATTCTTAGTGAGAAAGTAGTTTCTTTCTTCTCAAGCTGCATGCAAGGCCATCAGTACTGCAGCTGGTGTTTGGGGGAACCAAGAAATCTCTGGAAGAAGGCAGGAGGGAAAAGGCAAAAGGGGACTCCTGAAGAACAAGAAACAATGAACAATAGATGAATATATACACATTCATTACTTGAGGGATGCATGATTTTATCTGTGGATAATCCCTCCCCCAGGACATGTCATGCATGATCTCTTTTCATCTTTGTAGAGGGTCTGCTAGGGGCAGTGGATAGAATGCCAGACCCATTGTCCTTAAGATTCATCTTTGTGAGTTCAAATCTGTCCTGAGATACTAGTCTCAGTGGACAGGTCACTTAACCCTGTTTGCCTCAGGTTCTTCATCTCTAAAATGAGCTGGAGAAGGAAATGACAAACTTCTCCAGTATCTTTGCCAAGACCCCAGACGAGGTCATTAGGAGCTCGACAGAACTGAAATGTTTGAACAACAAAGATGGTTTTTGAGTTTTGCTATTGATAAAAAAAAAAGTCTTCCTTTGTTGAGCCACCTGGGGATAGCTTTATGACATTAGTGAAGTTGGTTTGTGGTCAGCAGACATAGCAGGCTCTTACTTCAGACCTTTTGAGCATTGTAGGACTTCTCAAACTTGCATCCTGCTGAATTAGCTACTCAGGGCCCCTACAGCTGTACAAGGCTGCCTTGCCTTGGTGGAAAGGACCCCCAGATGTGAACTAGTACTAGGACAAGTGCTAAATGAGCAAGCGTGTAAGTGGTTTTCTCAGACAGCCTAAATACTAAATATTTTGTAATTATGGATATTCTTGGTGGAAAGAAGTCTATAAGGCTAACTAGATGGGTAGGTTGATATAGACTTGTCATCCTAGCTACCAACGAAGCTGAGGCTCCCAGATCCCCAGAACTCCTGAGATACAAGCTGTAGTAGGCTGTTGCCAGTTGGGGGTCTCCATTTAGCCCAGCATTAATATGGTGGGTCCCACGACACAAAAGGCCACCCTGTTACCTAAGGAGAGGGAACAGCTGAGGTCAGAACCCGAGCAAAGTTCCTATGCCAGTCTGTAACAAAATTTGACTCTACTTGTTGTTTGGGGGTATTCATTTTTCTCCTGACAATTTTGTCCTCCGTATTTCTAGCAGTAAGAGTTAATGCATATTTTGTATGTGTTTAGGTGACCATGGTGGCTATTTATTTTGGCAGTGAGTTACAGTTCAGGCATAAGAGTAGTAATGTATTTAATGTTGGAAATTATTCTAGCAAATAATTGTTGGTAGGACATTATCAAATAATCAATCACATCACTCTCTTTTTTCCATAGGACACCTCTACATTTGGCTTGTGCTTATGGATAACCAGATGTTGTGTCTCTCCTAGTAGAGAGAAAATGCCAACTGAACTTAGGTGACATTGAAAATCAAACACCTGGGGCGGCTAGGTGGTGTAGTGGATAAAGCACCGGCCTTGGAGTCAGGAGTACCTGGGTTCAAATCTGGTCTCAGACACTTAATAATTACCTAGCTGTGTGGCCTTGGGCAAGCCACTTAACCACATTTGCTTTGCAAAAACCTAAAAAAAAAAAAAAAGAAAATCAAACACCTTTAATTAAGGCATGCACTAATTAAGTGCTGGTCGATGAAATGCATTTTGATTGCTCTTTTTGATTAAGATAATAAACTTTACTACCTTATTTAAGTATACTAAATATTTTTTATTAGAGGATTTATTATCTTTCTATCTTTGTGACAGGCAGTACAGGGTCAGCAGGAGGAATGTACATCTATCCTGCTTAAAGATGGTGCAGACCCTCATCTTGCAGATGCCTTCAACAATACTGCCCTTCACTATGCTGCCTCTGGTCAGAACACAGCCATAGTTACAGAGCTGCTTCAAAATAAATCTGACATTGAGGCAAAAAACAGGGTAGAAGACCATCTTTTGTATAATAAAGTATTTTATGAGCTAAAATGTGTAATCAGGTAGTTTCCAATTCACATATTTTATAATTCACTAATTCATGGAAGTATGTCTTTATTGAAAATAACAAACTAAATCTGTAGTCAAAGCTCATTGACTTTTGGAATTTTCAGGGAACATGGGAAGAGATTTTAGATTTTAGACCAGTGCCTTTTCTTTGATTTAATATTATGGCAGATAATTCTTTATATTAAGATATGAGTTTTAGGGTCATCTGATTCTTCAATTTTTAAATGTAAATTTTAGTTTTTTCCAGTTCCTTGTACAGATAGTCATCAGCATTCATTTCCACATTTTTCTGCCTCTCTATGACAGCAAGTAATTTGGTTATAATCATGTTAAATACCTTTTCATATTAGTCATATTCTGAAAGCTGAATCAGGATAAAAAGGGAAACAAAACATGAAAATGAAAAAAATAAAAATTAATGAAAAATGTGAAAATACCATTTTTTTCACCTGCATTCAGACTCCATAATAATGTTCATTCTAAAAAAAAATGTCATGACATTGGGGAGATGATGCCATGACGAGGACATGAATTGCATTTGGGTGGGGGGGGAGAAAACTGTGCAATGTCCCCAGCCTCAGTTTCTCCTCCAGAGCCAGGGTCCAGGGTCAGATGGAAATTGGGACCACTGAAGATGGCCCTGCATGCAAAGCAACCAGGGTGAAATGCTATACTCAGGGTCACACAGCTAATAAGAATCAAGTGACTGAGATCAGATTTAAACTCATGTCCTCCTGACTCCCAAGGACAGTGCTCTATCCACTGTGCCATCTACCTGCCCTTTGGACTCCATAAATCTTTCTCTGACTGTAAATGGCATTTTCCATCACAGGTCTTTTAGAATCATCTTAGTTCTTTTAAAATCGTCTTTGATCATTGTGTGACTGAGAGCTAATTCTAGCATCATCAATGTTGCTGTTATTGTACAAGGTTCTACTCATTCCACTCACTTGTCTGCACATCATTTCACTAAGTTTTTCTAGGTTTTTCTGAAATCCATCTGCCTATGATTTCTTTGAAAAACAATAGTATTCTGTCACATTCATACACCACAATTTATTTAGCTATCCCCAATTCATGAACATCCCCTCCATTTCCAAATCTTGGCCTCTACAAAGAGAGTTACTATAAATATTTTTGAACATGTCAGTCTCCACCCCCCCCTTTTTTAAGATCTCTAGGATACAGGCCTAGTAGAGGTATTTCTTCATCAGAGGGTATGCACAGTTTTATAGCCCTTTGGAACTAGTTCTAAATTGTTCTGGAGAAGGGTTGGATCAGTTTACCTCTTCACCAACACTGTATTACTGTCCCAGTTTTCTCATATTCCCTCTAACATTTTTTTTTACTATCGTATTGCTCAGAGAGATGGTTATCTCAGAGTTGTTTGAATTTACATTTCTCTAATCAATGACGATTTAGAGCATTTTTTCATATAGCCGTATACAGATTTAATTTCTTCAACTAAAAACTTTGTCCCCTGTTAACTGGGGAATGACTCTTATTTTCTTACAAATTTGACTTAGTTCTCCATATGTTTTTGAAATGAGTCTTTTATCACAAGTATTTTTTGAAAACAATAACTTTTTAGTTATTTCAATATAATTGACTTTGCATTATAGAATTACATTATAGAATGCAGTATACACATATACATGTGTACGTGTGTGTGTATATTTATACATATATATGTATATATATATATATATATTCATTTATAGGCAATTAAAACCAATATTCTGGACCCAAAAAAGTTAAGAACCTTTGTCTGTCTTGTGATGGAACATGCCATCCACATCCAGATATATATTTATCACAAGTGAGAATTGTTTCCTACCTTGGTGCATTCCTTCTAATCTTGGTTGTATTGGTTTTATCTGTGTGTCAAATTTTTAATTTAATGTATCAAAATTATCCATTTTGCATTTTATTTAGTGCTCTATATCTTGTTTGGTCATAAACTCTTTTCCTCTCCATAAATCTCACAGAAAAAAACAATTTCTTGCTCTCCTAATTTGCTTATGACATCACTCTTTATGTCTCAATCCTGGACCCATTTTGACCTTACCTTGGTAACGTAATCCTTGGTAGAGGATGTCAGATGTTGTTCTAAGCCTATTTTTCTGACACACTCTTTTCTAATTTTCCCAGTAATTTTTGCCAAACAATGGCTTCTTATCCCAGATGCTAGAGTTTTTGTGTTTTATCAGGCTATAGATGATTACTATAGTCATCTGCTAATGTTTCTTTTGTACCTAATCCATTCCACTGATCCACTTCTCTATTTCTTGGTCAGTACCAAACAGTTTTGATGATTACCCCTTTATAATATAGTTGATTTAAAACTAATTTTACATATAATATAATATATATATTAAATTATATAATGCAGTTTTAGAGTTAGACTTTCATTTGAACATTTTCATTTATTCCCTTGATATTCTTAACCTTTAGATAAATTTTGTTTCTATTTTTTCAAGTTCTATAATATATTTTTTGGTATTTTGGTTGATATGGTCCTGAATAAGTAATTTAATTTAGGTAGAATAATTATTTTTATTATTATTATCTTGGCCTACCAGTGAACAATTGACCTTTTTCCAGTTGTTTAAATCCGACTTTATTTGTGTGTAAAGTATTTTGTAATTGTGTTTGCACTGTTTCAGGATGTGTCTTGGAAAGTATATTTCCAAGTTCTTTTGTTTCATTACAGTTACATTAAATTGAAGTTCTTTTTGAATCTTTTAGTATCAGACTCTGTTGATAATGTATAGAATACTGATGACTTATGTGGGTGTATTTTATAATTATGCAACTTTTCCTTAAGTTGCTAATTGTTTCAAGTGGTTTTTAGATTGTTTTCTAGGATTCTCTAAGTATACCATCTCTGCAAAGAATGAGAGTTCTGTTTCCTCATAACCTATTCTAATTCCTTTAATTGTTTTTCTTCTCTTCCTGCTAACTCTAACATTTCTTTCTTTTTTCTTTTTTGGGGGGAGGAGGTGGGGTTGGTAAGACCATGGAGTTAAGCGATTTGTTCAAGGTCATGTAGCTAAGTAAGTATTAACTGTCTGAAGCCACATTTGAACTCAGGCCCTCCTGACTCTTGAGTTGGTACTCTATGCACTGCACCACCTAGCTGCCCCTATAACTAGCATTTCTAGTACAATATTGTATAATTGTGGAGAATAACAGATAGAGTAGGAATTACAAACCTGGAAACTGCTAACTTTCTAAAAATAACTTTTTAATTATTTCAATATAATTGACTTTGCATTATAGCATTGTGTTACAGAATGCAATATATATACATATATTTATATATTTGTATATTAATTATAGGCAATTAAAACCAATATTCTGGACACAAAAAAGTTAAGAACCTTTGTCGGTCTTGTGATGGAAAATGCCATCCACATCCAGAGAATTATGTATTCTGATTGCAGACCACAGCATGTTATTTTAACTTTCTCAAATTAAATTTTTGATTGTTTTTCTCATGGTTCTTTCCTTTCTGATTCTTATTTTTCAACATCATGATTAATATGGAAATAGTTTTAACAAGATTGTACATGGATAATCTATTTCAGAATGCTTGCTACCTTGGTGTGGATGGGAGAAGGCAGGGAGATAGAATAATGTGAACTCAAAATCTCCTAAAATTTGTATATTGAAATTAATTTTTACGTCTAATTTGAGAAAGCAAAGAAAGAAACCCTCTCTTAGGGAGTGTCCTGAAATACTGAAATGTAAAATGACTTCTCAGGGTCCCCCATCCAGTATGTGTGTAATACTTTTAGGCCTTGAAGCTGACTGTCTTACTTATTTTGAAGTTAACTCTCTATACATTTCATCATAACTGTCTCTACAGAATTTTCTCTGTATAAAATATTAAGTCTCTCCTTCCCCAAATGCAATAGTTCCACCAGATATTTGCCTAAAATGCTTTTCGACATAAAGACCTTTATTTATGATATCACAATGTTAATTTATTAGTAGAAACACCATAATGGGGAAAAAAGTCTTTTAAAGGAATAGTCTCTTACAGATCCTGGGTTTCTATTTCCTGATCACAGATTAATAGTTGGAAGGAATTGCAGGGGCTATCTAGTTTCATTCAGTCATTTTATATATGAGGAAACTAAGGTCCAGAGAGGTGACATAATTTGTTTATGATCACATGGTTGCTGCTGCTGCTGTTGTTTTTTGACCTTCATTCTTCAAAAGACCATGACATCAGGGAGGTGATGCCATGACTTGCAAGTGGATTGGATTTAAATGAAGGAGGGCTGCTCTGTTCTTCTCACTCCAGTTTCATTATATCATACATGCCATTAGCAAGTTCACAAGATGTTGAAGCATATATAGAATACTTGCACACTATAACAGTATCTTTAATATGCTTTTTGCAGGATGGCTATACACCACTTCTGCTTGCAATTGCAGAACATAACAAAGGCATGGTAGAAATTTTCCTAAAGAAGGGAGCAAATGTGAATGCCATGGATAGGAATCAAAGGTACAATAATTAAAACTTGAAATTTAAAGAAGTTATTTTAGAGGAATAAGAATAACATAAATCATGTAGTACACAGGAAAGGGTGAAAATGTTTTCAAACATCAACTATAACAATAACTATTGTTTATGACTCTACAACAAAGAAAGCTCTTCATGTGGGATATGCCTGTGATCATTTATGGGTGATGACTAATTGAAGTTTTCTTTATTGGACTTTAAATGAGTAATATTATCCCAGAGAAATTTTTGTACTCTTCTGGTTTAGTGGATTCTCTTTATTAAATAATCTTAATGATAATTGTATAATATGTTCTCTTAATGAGAATTGTATTATGTGTTCTCTGCTCCTTTACTTTCCCTTAAGAATTTTCCCATTGATGAATACAAATAAATATAGGAATAATATGATGAACTACTTGAAGATGTCATTGTGGATATTCCTGCCACTGATTCAGATTTTATTCCTTCCATGCCTTCTCATCCAGTATGATTTTTGTCCTTATCATTCCATAAATTCTTCATTGAGGATCCAGGAAACACACTGAAATCTTCTAATAGTTCTTTTAATATTTAATGACCTGTGCAACAGCAATGCTCTCTGGTTTTTATTTTCAATACAAGATTTACTCTACCCCTTTTTTGTGTTGATGCATACAGTATCTCACATCCTCTACCAAAGTAAGATCGAAATAGGTACATGATTGAGACCTTTATCAGAGAAACCTGTTGTCCAGTTTGTTTCCCACCTTTCTGCTTTCCTTCTAAACTTGATTTTGCATTGATTTTGTTTGTACAAAGGCTTTTTTAAATATAATCAAAATTATCTATTCTACTTTTGGCAAAGTTCTCTATCTCCTGTTTGGAAATGAATTCTTTCCTTCTCCATAGATCTGCTAGGTAAACT
Organism: Macrotis lagotis; assembly: GCF_037893015.1. Taxonomy (NCBI): domain Eukaryota; kingdom Metazoa; phylum Chordata; class Mammalia; order Peramelemorphia; family Peramelidae; genus Macrotis; species Macrotis lagotis. Next base: position 262,265,343 of record NC_133659.1, on the reverse strand, counting down.
ATTATTTGTTCTTCTAATCTACTTATGGCCCCTTTTAACATGAAAATCATGCAAACATTTTGATGTTATCTTGGTCCACAAAGTGAAACATGTTTCTCTATGCTTTGTGTCCTATTGTTTATTCAGTTTTCCTAGCAGTTTTCTCAGATAGTGAGTTCTCACCTTTTAATATTTCCAGGTAGTTGTATCAGTTATCACTAAGTAGTCAAGGCACAGAAAGCCATCACATGACCTTACTGATATGGCTGAAGTATTGCCTAAGGCAAAAAGCCCACAAATCGTTCACATATGACCAATTCAGTCCTTCAGAAGATCTCTGTTTTCATTAATGTGAGCTGTCTTCATGAGTCAATGTGCCTTCTTCACTGGTGCTAGCTTTCTCTTGATGAACATTTCTTGACTTCCTTAGGCTTGTCATTAAATAACAGGGTTCATTGCTGTGCTCTTGTTTGTTAAGAAACATAACAGCTTTTTGCCATCCACATTATGATTAGGGCATTGCAATAGAAATTTAATGGAATAACTTGCCATGATTTTTTAATCTAATAATTTTCAAAGAGCCTCTATTTTACTTTGAAAACTAGAGCGCTAGTGTGACATCCCTAGCTGTGTGATGTCCCTAGGTGAAAGTCCTTGATTGTTGCACACCAGTGGCTTTGACATAGTCTTGTCTCTTACAAAATCTTAACTTTGATAGTCCCTACTAAACTCTAAGGGGACCCAAAAACCACAAAACTCCTTTCTGATATTTTTGGTCTTAATTGCCATTTAGTAATGCTGCATGTGAGTAATATCTTAATTGTGAATTGTTTCTTTGTTATTCTAGAACAGGCCTGATGATTGCTGTCAAAGGGAACTTACCAGGCATGCTCAGTCTTCTTTTGAAATATGATGTTACTCTCTGTTGCCAAGATAAATATGGATGTAGAGCTGAGAAATACGCTAGCTAGTGCCAGTAGTATAATGGCATAAGTCCTTACTTAGGAATTCTAATTATCATTCTAGAAATGAAATTAAAAGAACTTTTCCTCGATGTAATCGAGACTGAGTGGGGCTTTCTAAGTTATAAAATATGGCAACATTCAGGCAAGCATCTGTAAGGGCACTAAGAAGAAATTGGGCAAATGGAAAAGTTAGTTCATCCAAATTCAATAGAACAAGGATATTCTGAGATTAGAATTCCCATGGGTATTACCAATGATGATTGTGGCTAACATTTTAATTTTTCTTTTTTAAGTATTGAGGTGTTTTACTTCCATGTTTTCATTTGATCTTCAGAAAAGTTCTATAATTTAATTATAATGTCTGATTTAATGAGGCAGTAATTTTTGGAGGACGTTTTGAAAGGCAGTGGGATTAAGTGACTTGCAAAGGGTCACACAGCTAGGTCATTATTATTAAGTGTCTTAATGCAAGATTTGAATTCGGGGCCTTCTGACTCTAGGACCGGTCTCTATCCAATGAGTCACCTAGCTCCCCTGTTTCTTTGTTTTTTAACTTTTGCTGTCACCCCTCAATTATAATAGAACTAAAGTGAATTTTAGGGGAAATTCACATTATGTATTGAATGGCTTCAGATGAGTAATAAATAAAAAGAAATAAAAAAATACTAATATTCAGCATTACTATTTGAAGAGAGATTTTCAGGACACCTAAAGAGAGATCATGCCTCTTACTGTATGTCTGACTTTGGACAACTGTTACCTTGTCTAGGATTCAGGTATTTAATCTATAAAATAAAGATATTGATAATTTATAGACCTTTTCACCTCTAAACCTACAATTCTATTATGTGCCTTTAAAGATAAGTGTATTAACTCTAGATTGAATAACCTAGATGTAAATCATCTACAGAATTTATCAAGCAAAAAAGATACTGGTGATGATGTAATTATTTAAGGTTTGAGATGCACAATGACTTGATGCATATAATTTTTAACTTAGTTAATGTAGTCTTACTATGTTTCCTCTTTCATTTTTTACATAGTTATCACGACCTGGCTGAGCTGTGTGTGCAACAGAAGAGACATATTCAGTCAAACAGGACTTTGGATTCTACTTTGGGTGGACCTGCCATGAACAAAGGAGGTAAGACTGACAATTCCAATGAAATCATTTTTAAAAACTGAAGAAACACCTTTAAAATTCATATATAATCATTCTTTTATTTCCATTATATTTTAAAGGGAAAAGAATTGTTTATTTTGGATAGTTACTTAATTATCCTTGTAGTTTCATTATTTTGAAATATTTACTAAAAACTGTCACAAGACATTTTGTGTTATTTGCTTTAGTCAAACATTTATCTATGTAAACTACAATAACAATTTTCAGACTTCTGTATTATTCTAAATAATTTAACCAAATTACATGAAAACTTTAACACTTTTAAATGTATTATATTAATATAATTTATTTCTGATTCTTAAATATGGGGAAAATCAATAAATAAAACCTACAAGGGCTTTCAGTAGTAGTAGCATGTGCACACAGACATAGACACACAGAGGCACACACATGGACAGATGGATTGGTCTAATATAGGAACAGAAAAAAGACAAAGAGTAAAATAGCAGGACAGCAGAGCCCTCATACATTTTGGAAACCATATGAATCATTTATTCAAGCTATGGAAATATCAAGTGTTTCCAAAATGTTAAAATGTTCCTATAGCTTTCCCTTCATAGATCCTAAAGCATATAAAAAAGCCACAAGAATTAGGGAGACCAGGAAAATAGAGGTTTGAAAGGCAATGGGAGATTTCGGGTAGATAGTGCCATATGTGCCCCCCTCCAACATGACCCTAGGAAAATTTTATAACCTCCTGATTCAGGGAGTTTTAAACGTTAGAAGAGAGATCATTTTTTGACTTTGTCCCTAACATTCAGTCTTTCTAGCTGTACCTGGGCTTGTAATAATAAATTCACCTCTCATTTTTAGAAGGATTTCTTTTCAAATGAATTCTGCCATGAACTTGTGGCAAAGATCATACAGGTATTCTGGTTACTCCAATTTAAATGATGATGACATGAGGAGCAGAAAGCCTAGAAGATAGAGTTATCATGGACTTTTCACTACTGTATATTACTTTATATATCAGACAGAGATGAGCTTTGTAATCCCTTTCTTAGAAGAAATGAGATATAGTTCAAATTAATTACTGTTTTTTTCTGCTCTTGGTATATCTTAATACTGCCTAGAAATTTCCTTTTCCATTAAAATATTTTAAATAACTATAGCTAGTTGAGTGATAACTAAACCTCTTTCCTTCCTTTTATTCATTAGTAAAATAGCTACATAACATGAAATTGATATGATAAGCATTTAAAGACAAAAATGTTTTTATATGTTTTTATCATATTACCTACACTTGAAAATTTTAAGCAATGTTTAAAATCTCTAATCTAGTTTTGATAAGGATAATTAAGTAATCTCAATAAAGCCAGAGTATCTCTCAAGTCTCTGTCTGGAACATTGAATTAAATATAAATCAAACTATTCATCAATATGTTCAAGGAAGATATCAGAAGGTAGGCATTGAATTTAAGAAATGTATAGTAACCACAATAGCATTTTCTATTCAAGATGTACTCCTAGTTTATTCATAAATTTATTAGTGTTAGAATTTTAAAAGGCTAAAAGAACTGGGCTTATGAATGAGGACAAAATTTCATTATAATGATTTGTTATTGTAAAGTAAATTTTCCTTCAGATACTCATCTTATACTGTAAGACATTTATTCGTTCCCCTTTCTTTTCTATTCATCAAAAAATTGGTAAAATTTATTACTTGATAGCTAAGTATCTCAGTAATGTTATCACTTAATCCCTTATTAGAAAACGAAACTGCTGTTCTCTTAGTTCTTTTGAACTTGATTTGTAAATTATTACCATAAACTTCAATTCTTCATTGTTTCGGGTCAAAATTTAGAGCAGTTATAAAGTAAGAACCTTTTTGCCCCTTGAGTTTTACTAATAGTGAACCCTTTGTATATAAATTTTCATATAAAACATATTGTCAAAGAGAACCAGACTCATCATCAAGAATGAGTGTGCCAGAACACTGATGCTAGGCCATAGTTGTCATTTTCACTTCCCTGAAAAAGCATATTACTTTCTTGCCATTATTCCTTGCATTCTTTTGTATACAGTAATTGTGAATAATCTCAATTTTGTTAAAAACCAAAACATTATTAATTTTCTTGTAAATTGACAAATTATTATGTTCCTGGATTAGTCACTCCCTAATTATTTCTATTGATTATTTGACATTTTAATTCAAAGTTATAGTAGAAAATCCACACTTTATCCATATTGTATTCCCAATGTCTTTTTGTTCCTGTTCTCTGAAAACTGATACTCAGTTTTGCATTTTGTGCAACCAAAATTTTAATTTTATTTCATCTTGCACAATGATCCACTGATTGACAAATGCCAATAAGTAAAATATATCCTCATCCAGAACAGTGCCATAGCATAGTCCAGTCCTGGCTTTGCCACTAACAAGTTCTTTTATCTCTTTGAATCTCAGTTTCCTTTTGTTTCAGTGTATAAATATAAAGTGAAAGATTTGGAATGTCTCTGAAATTTCATCTGTTTTAAATATGTGTCTGTGTTTATTCATTTTTTTGTTTTTATTTTTTTACAAGGTCATGGGGTTAAGTGCCTTGTCCAAGATCACAGAAGCTAGGTAATTAAGTGTCTGAGGGCAGATTTGAACTCAGGTCCTCCTAGCTCCAGGGCCATTGTTCTATCCATTGGACCACCTAGCTGCCCTTTATTCATTTTTAATATCATTGATTTGAATTACATTTTTTTATTCAGATCATGAATAATATGACTAGTCAGGCACAGTGATATTTGTCAACTATTATTGTCCATCTCCCTCAAAAATTTTCCAAGAAATATTTAGTCTATAATATCACAGATTCTCCTTTAATTATGTATCTTGTCATTTCAAACCTTCTTATGACTTGTCTTCTAAAGTGCATGCAGAATTTTAATTCATAATTTGTAAATCCCTGAAGTCATAAGTAACACTTCATTCTATTGCAGAGGAATTGAAACACTGCAGCCTGTTTGAAACAAAAATACTTCCAGGCTAAGGAGATATATTATCATTTACAGTGAAAGCAGACTAGTTGTTTTTTTTTTTTTAAATTCCTTTTGCTTTATAATTAATCCTCATATTTTTCACTTTTTTCTTGCCAGATCAGGATGGGGAAGCATCTTTCTGCCAAGGGTCATTTGACTATTTTCAGCAGTATATTTGATCAAACATTTATATTCAAAAACACCAGAGAATGGCTAGATTTCAATTTCAAGTCTGACCTATGGTTGCCTTAGAAATGTCATACAAATATTACCTCTGGGCAGCATGTTCCCTGCCCCTGCTCTCAACCTAAGAACTTCTAATAAATTTTCCCTTACATATAGAAAAAGTAAAATCTAAATTTTATTTTAAAAAAATTTTCAACCTATTTATTAAAAATCTAGAAGTTATGCTGTGGTCCCATCTTAGCCATGACTTAACACAATTGAATTATTTTCCAGTAAAATATGTCAAAGTCTTATTCTTTTTGTCAGCCCCAACATCCTCACTCCATGCCCATTCTCTACCAATGCTATCCTCTTACCAAGAGTTTTCAGGCCTATTAAAATTCGTCTGTCTTCTGTGATGAAAAAAGTTTGTGTTCCTTATTTACTTTTGGAGGAATCTTTGAACTGCTTATTATCACACTAAAATAGGTCTATCGAAAAATCTAAAACTGCTATCAAATCTGAGTCCTCAAGTTCTAACTAGAATTGAGCCTATGTGGCCACCACTTTTATACTCTGTTCAGGGCAAGGCTGAACACAGGGAGGGCGAGAAAAAGGGGAACTAACAGAAGGAAGGGAAGAAGGGGAAAAGGGAAAGGGTGAAGAAAGGGAAGGGAGGCTGATATAAGAGGACAAACACACTGAAGGTGGCTGGTATTCAGAAACAAAACCCTGGGGAATATGGATAAAGGGAAAAAAGAGGAAAGACACAAACAGAAGGAAAATACCAGGGAGGGCAATATAGAGTTAGTAATTATAACTTTGAATGTGAATGGGATGAACTCTCCCTTAAAATGTAAATGGATAGCAGAGTGGATTAAAATCCTGAATCCTACAATATGCTGCTTAAAAGAAACTCATATGAAGCAAAGAGATACATATAGAGTAAAGGTAAAAGGTTGGAGCAGTATATGTTTTGCTTCAGCTGAAGTGAAAAAAGCAGGGGCACCGCAGTTGAAAAAATGGATAGTGTTAAAAGAGATACGAAAGGAAAATATATTCTAAAAGGTACCATAGATAGTAAAGTGATTTCAATACTGAATATTTATATGTACCCAATAGGATAGCATCCAAGTTCTTAGAGGAGAAGCTGAAAGAACTACAGGCAGATATAGACAGCAAAACTTGACTAGTGGGAGACTTCAACCTCCCACTCTCAGATCTAGATAAATGGAATCATAAAATAAACAAGAAAGAAGTTAAGGTGGTAAATAGATTGTTAGAAAAGCTAGATATGGTATACTTATGGAGGAGATTGAATGAGGATAGAAAGGAATAAACCTTTTTCTCCGCAATACATTGCACTTATAGAAAAATTGACCATGTACTAGGATGCAAAAACCTAATGACCAAATGCAGAAAGGCAGAAGTAGTGAATGCATCTTTCTCAGATCACAATGCAGTAAAAGTCATATGTAATACTGGGCCAAGGGAGATATAGACTCAGAACTAATCGGAAATTGAATAACCCCATTTTAAAGAATGAATGGATCAAAAAACAAATTATAGAAAAATTAATCATTTTATCCTAGATAATGTCAATAATGAAATAACATACCAAATCCTGTGGAATTCATTCAAAGCGGCTGTCAGGGCATATATTATATCTTTAAATGCTTACATGAAGAAATTAGAGAAAGAGGAAATCAATGAACTAAATATGCAACTAAAAAAATTAGAGAAAGAACAAATTAAAAATCTCCAATCAAATACCAAATTAGAAATTCTAAAAATTAAAGGAGAAATGAATTAAAAGCAAAAGCAAAAAACATTTGAATTAATAAATAAAACCAAAAGTTGGTTTTATGAAAAAACCCAAAAAAATGATAAACCTCTGGTTAATTTGATTTAAGCAGTATTATGGATGGAGCAAATCTCATATAATTTTCATTCCATCTGTGGGACGAATTCCATCTGTATAGTGCAGAGTAGTCAGTCTGAACCTACCTTTATACTGTTGTGTTGTCACTTAGTCATTTTGTGTTTGCTTTCACATTTCATGGATTCACCTTTCATATTAAAGATGCGTATTTCCTCCCTTTCTAAGTTTTATATATATGAACCTTGGTCTCGCTGCCCTCAAGTAGCACCAATTCCCCTGAACAGGAACTGTATTTTTTTCTGGGTGAGGTCCTCGAATAATGATTTTATTTCAATGCAGCCTTAAGAGAACCTAAGATTGGAGAACCCTGTTCTAGAAACAGGATAAAAATAGAAATTGAGGGAGTCCACCACTCACCTCCTGAAAGAGATCCCCAAGTAAAAACTCCCAGGAATATTACAGCTAAATCCCAGAACTCCCAATTCAAAGAGAAAAGATTACAAGTAGCCAGAAATAAACAATTAAATTATTGGCAGTACAATCAGGATTATGTGGGATTTAGTAGCTTCTACATTAAGGGTTCAATAGGGTTTGGAAAATGAGATTCTGAAAGGGAAGAGAGTTGGAATTACTACCAAAAATCTCTCCCCTAGAAAACTGAACATTCTCTTTTTGGAGCAAAAGATAGATATTCAGTGAATTAGGGGACTTTCAAACTTTCCTGTTGAAACAAGCAGAGTTGAACAGAAAGTTTGTTCTTCAAGAACTGGACACAGGTGAAACAGAGAGGGTGCATGTGAAGGGCAAATTATGAGGGACTTAATGATGTTGAACTGCATGTATTCCTGCATGGAATAAGATCCTGATAACGCATATGAATCTTCTTATTTATTAGAGCAGTTTGAAGAAGCATCTATAGACAAGGCACTGGAAGGAGCTGTATATAAAGGTATAATATATTATAAAGATGGAGTCTGTGGACAAATATACTGGGAGAAAGGGAAAGCTGATGTAAAATGGGCTAAGATATTCACATAAAAGATTCAAGAAAAATCTTTTGCAATGAAGTGGAAGGGGGGAAGGTGAGAAGCAATGAGTGAGTCTTCATTTTCATTGGAAGTGGCTCAGAGGAAAATAACATACACACTCATTAGGGAATAGAAATCTAACTTAACCTAGAGGAAAATATGAGAGGAAAGGGATAAGAGAAAGGGAATGGGGAGGTAGTGAGGGAGTAGGTGATAGAAGAGAGGGAAGGTAGAGGGAGAGGGTGGTCAGATAAAGTTCACTTGAAGAGGGACAGGGTGAAAGATGAGAGAATAGAATAAGTGGGAGTATGGAAAAATAGAATGGAGGAGAAATACAGTTAAAAATAGAAACTATGGGAAAAATATTGATTCAGTTCTCTAATGGACTTAAGATAAAGAATGCCACCCATCTCAGAGACAGTGTTGATGGTATCTGAACACAGCTTGAAGTATACTTTTTTCCCCCTTCACTTTACAATTATGTAAAGTAATTATGTTTATTTTTACAGCAGGATTCCATTGGCAACTAATCAACGTCTTACTTTTATGGACAATAGAGGTCTGTAGAATATGCATTATTTCTGGATCTCTTGCCCCTGGAGAAGAGTTAGAAATATTGCTATGTAATACTAAATAGGGCAGTCTCTGGAGCTGTCCTGATTTGCAAAATGCACCAAAATACTGAATGTGACAGTATTAAATCTCTACATGTTCCATCTGTGAGGAGTGTGAGGAGAAAGTTTAAACTGATATAGCCTTTTTTTCAATCTACCTGCATCAAAAAACCCAGATTCTTTATTCTATGACCTTGTCTGTTTCTGCTTATTTCTTCTTGTGATCTTATTCTTGGGCAAGAACATGCTAATGTAAAGAATGTAGCTATTGTAAAGAATGATTCCTGCTAGTGATATTATTCTTTGACAAGAAACATGCTAATGTAAAGAAGTCACTGAGAGAGTTCTGATACTTTAAGAAGACCTCTTTTCTGTTCACAGAGTATTGATGCTTAAAATACTTGCCTATAGCATAATTTATTTTGTACCATTGGTTTTTGTCATTTTCCCAAACAAAAAAATGCAATTTGATCAAAGCTTCATAAATTATACATTTAATAGTAATGTCTGTGTTGGTATTTGTTTTAATTGTATTTTATTTCCTTCTACAGTAGTGGAAGAAATTTCCCTAGAAAACTCCATGATCAGGTAGGCTTTATACCTGATTAGTATGGGCAAAGTAGACTCTCCTTTTCCAAAAAAAATGGCTCATCTTCAATTTAAATCATCCACAACATCATATTAACTCATGTTTTTGCTTCATTATCTTGCCTCGAATTAGATTTATTAAACAATTAGAATATATATATATTAAAACTTATTAGTAGCTGTTGTATATTAAAGTTAGAACACTTGAGGCATTGAGGTGACTTGCTTAAGTTCACAAAATCAATATGTTACAAAGGTAGAACTTGAATTCAGTAACTTTTTACTCCTGGATCTCTCCCTATTCACCATCTCCTGATATAACTTTAAATAAATACTTATTAGATGAATGAAGAATGCATAAGCTATATTCTTCCACACTATGTGTGGAAGCTCTGGCCACACAATATATGAGCTCCTAAGAATGGATTCCTAAAAAGGCTTTTAAGGCATATCTATAGTGCAAGTCTGTCTTGTCTTATTACTGTGGAGACTTTTCCAAGTGCTCAGAATTTAAAGTAAAGGCATTATCAACATTGGGGTCCTAAGTCACTGGGGATAGGTTCCCTTAAGTCAAGAAAGAAAGTAGTATTGGAAATTTCTCAGCAAGGAGGAGAGAAGCAATAGAAAGAACCTGAAAGAGTGCTGGTAAGGGCTTTCTGCTTGGAACTCTCATGGATAATAGTGTAAGCCGCTTTTCACGCTGATATGTTGGCATGAATATTCTAATTTTCAATTAGAACCATCCAGGGAAGCTGACATTATACCTTGAGAAGAGGTGGCAAATCTACTTAAAGAACCCAATTTCTCTAGAGCTCCTAATGAGGTAAAGAAATATCACAAAGCATTATCTGTAAAGACCACCAGCAGGGTGCTCATGTTCACACAGCACAGATTATTTTGTAGTCATCTGCAGGTTTTGTTCTGTATTTGTGTTGCTGCTAGTGACAAGAGTCAATATAGAAGATAAAAAAAGGGTGAAGGAAAAACCTTTCTACTCTCCAGATGATCAAGTAGAATGAAATATTCTTAGAAATCATGCACAGTCTTTGAAAAAGTAAATAAAAGAGAGAATCTTGCAAGAGGTAAAGGAGAGGAATGAATGTGTCAGGAAGTGGGTGGGAAGACTCATCACACACAGATAGGATGAATATTTGGAGTCTTATCTTCTTATTTTTGTGCAAAGAAGATTGTGAAAAAGGGATCAGGAGAAGGAGACAGAACTATGAGCTTATCTAGAATTTTGAAAAACCTCAGAGATTTATAGTTAATAATATAAAGAAATTCAGGAAGTATTTAGAAATTAAAGTGACTTGGGCTGGAGGTGGAAGACTCCATTTAAAGGAGGAAAAGAAAGTGAGTCAGTGGAGAAGGATTTGAAGAGATGGAGGAGGATATAAGGAAGAAGACAATGTAAAGCTTAAGAGGAGGTGAAAATGGAATCAAACTGAAAGAGAGGTGGATGGAGATGGATTTAACATGACCAGGTTCTTCATTGACTATGTTACGTAAATCTTGGAATGTTTGCACTTGTTCTGAAACTGTAATTATGAGTTGACCTACTTACAGAGAACAGGTAGGAGACACAGCAGATAGAACACTGGGCTTTGAATCAGGAAGACTCATCTTCCCCAGTTCAAATCTAATCTCAAGTCACTTACTATCTTGTTATCCTGGGCAAGTCACTTACCTCTGGCTCAGTCCTCATCTGTAATACAAGCTGGGGAAGAGAATGGTAAATCATTTCATTACTTTTGCCAGGAAAACACCACATAGGATCACAAAGAAGCAGACACAACTGCAATGACTGAACAACAATAAACACAACTTAGAGTTGAAATCTGTGGAAGGTAACTTCAAGGAAAATGAATCATTGTGAAAACATTTGTCAGAAACTGGTAAGGAAGACACAGAGAGTATGGCCAGGCTACAAATACATGCAAGTTTCCAGTGCTTGTGTGATTTGTCATGTTTCATTGTGTTCCTTTGTCAACTTTAGAGGAGTATAAAAATAGGAAGCATGATTATTCTGGAGGATAGACCTACTGATAGCCTCTATAATATTTTATTCTCTGCTAAATTGAATCTTGGAGTATAAATTAGTTTAGCTACCCTGCTCTATTAAGTAATCCTTTATTCTTTATCCTTTGGTGACAACAACTAAAAAACTTTTCTGATTGTTCTCTTCTAGAAATAGAAATTTTAAAATAATTAAACTTATTTTTGTTTTCTTTTTCAAAGACTCTTTGACTCTGGGCCTGACGACCACTCTTCACCCACAGATGAAGAATTAAAGTTTGATACTAAGGTTAAATTCCTCTCTGAAATTTTTTTCCAAGCTTAAATTTCAATACTTTGCTTTGTAAAAAAGTGTATTGCAAACACAACCATCAACAAAAATAAACAAGTAAAATTTTATACAATATCCTTAGTATTTAACACCAAATGAATTCATAGCATTTGGATAACAAATAAGTTAAAAGGTAAGATGTTTTTGTTAGAATTTTTACAAGTTTCCCCACCTCTAGTTTTAATTTGGGTTTTATTTTTTAATTGACACCCTAGGTGAAATCAATGTGTGTACAATTTACTTTCTGATGATATTTTTGTATTACTTTCCATATTTCATGGTAAGCCTTATATTTATCTGTGTATTGCAAAAAATTCTTAGAGTTGGAGACAGAGGACCTGGGTCATAACTCATGACTGGCAATCTTCCACGCCTGTCCAAAGGTTCTCTTAAAGAACTTTATTTCTTAAAGAATAATAGTATTCCATAGGATTGATATACCATCACTTGCTCCAAAGGATCTTGAGTTGAGAATTTGTTACACTATGTTTTTTTTGGTGGGGGCTTGGTGAGTTCTGTCACGTTAGGTTATATTTAGAGGCTTCACTTAATATTGTTTTGGGATAAGCTGTGGCAACTTCCTAGCTTCATGCCGCCATCTTGGTTCCTCTTCTAGAATTCTGGTTTATCATCCGCTCTTCTAGCCACATCTGTTTTATGGGAGAGCACATTCCATTCACATTCACAGTTATGCTTACTACTAACGCTATATTTCCCTCCATCCTTTCTTCCCCCTGTTTGTACTTTTCACACTTCTGTTCCCTTAATTCATTTCACCAGTGTTATGCTTTACATTTTTGCCTCCTTCCCTCAATTTGCACTCCTTTTTATCACTCCACCTCCAATTTCATTTTTCCCCTTTCTGCCCCCTCTCTCATCCCCCCCCCCCCCACTTCTCTGTAAGGTAGAATAAATTTCTAAATGCAGTTGGAGATATAACTTTTTCTCTCTTTGAGCCAAGTCTGTTGAGAGTAAAATTTACTCAGTGCTCCCCCACTCCCACAATACCTTTTACGATATCCGGTCATTTGGACCTCTTTATATGGTGTTTTTTATACTCCAATGCCTCAACCTTCTTATCCCATCTTAATCCTTTTTCTTTTTCCATGTCCTCATTGTTCTATAGCTGTATGGTACCCACACCTTCATCAAAGTTTACTCTTTTCAAGTGTCCTGATAGTAGTTTAGTTCTCAAGAACCATAAGCATGTTTATTTCCTAATCAAAATATACTCATACCCTTTTATCAGGAACAAACCCTCCAGTTGTCCCAATATAAATACAAGCCGCAAGAGCTAAGGGTTTGATCACTTGACAGATATGTACCCACACTCTCTAAGTATATTCCTTCCAATTGTACTAGAGGCATACAATCCTCAAGAGTTAGAATAGTTGTTTTCTCACGTAGGGATGCAGACAGTTTAGTCTTCCTGACATTTTGCCCCATCTCCCATTTAGCTTTTGATGCATCTCTTGAGTCTTGTGTTGGAAGATCAAATTTTCTTTTCACTTCTGGTCTTTTTATCAAGTAAGTTTGAACATTCTTCATTTGAAAGTCCATCTTTTGCCCTGGAAGAATATACTGAATTTTGCAGGATAGTTGATTCTTGATTATAATGTGAGCTTCTCTGACATCTGCAATATCATATTCCAGGCCCACCAGTCCTTTAATATTGAAGCTGGTAATTCCTGTGTAATCCTGATGATGATTCTCTAGTTTTTAAATTACTTCTTTTTGATAACTTGCATTATTTTGTCTTTTAGCTGAGAATTCTGAAATTTGTTTTTGTTTTGGGATCTCTTTCTGGGGATGATTGATGGATGCTTTCAAGGACTAGTTTCTCATCTTGTTCTAGATTATTAGGGAAGTTTTCCATGATAATTTGCTGCATGATATTGTCTAGACTCTGTAAAACTCGTTTCTCTTTATTTTTCAGGTTGGTTCTTAGTCCTAAGAGGAACTTTGAATTTTCTTCTATTTTTCAGCTTTTTGGTTTAGTCAGATTGGTAAGAAATGATGCCTCAGAGGGAGATATGAGGTCTCCATGAAGGGTCATTGTAAATTCATGCCCTTCCTCTAGCAATGGGATCAGTGTGAGGTGATTACATAGAGTGCCAAGGCCAAGGTTGACATCATGGATATCTAGGTCATGGAGAAGAAGTCAGAGAAATTCCAAAGCTGTTCTGTTAGAATAGAGATAAGTAAATATCTGTGCTTGTCAAACTCCTCAAATGGAGGTTTTGATGTTCACGTCTCTGACCTCCAATCAGAGAGTATCTTACCTTCGCTGTTAGATTGTTATTTGAGGATAAGTTTTGTTTAGTCCATCAGTTTTTTCATTTCCTAGGATTTTAAGCTGTTCTAGTGAAAATTGTAAAATTTATCAGTATATAATGTAAAGTAATATTTTTTTTCTTATGGAGGAAAGTTGTTAAGTCTGCTAGGAGAGGAATGCAGACAGACACCAATGTGGTGAATAAGCTGGTTCATTTATTGATCACAGGATACATACTTTTATACTCTTCATTTACGTAACCACTTACATAAGCGTTTTAGCAAGCATTTTTTCACATACATTTCCTTGTGTTTGTCTTAGGTGAATGTTTTGAGAACCAAACAGTGTTTTGAGAAACAGAGTGCAGAATGTTTTGAGAACAGCACAGAAGGTATTTTCTCAGAATGTGCTTTCTTATCTGAACCTTGGAGTACATCTTGTTAGCTCAGGCATGTAGCTACTCCTTTATCTGAGCTCTGGAGTACATCTTGCTTGTTAAGGCACATAGCTATTTCTGTGTTAACCCTTCATACCACTTGGCCTGAAGCACATAGAATACCACAGAAAGTTTTCACATAAATCAAATGTCTCAAATAAGTGAAGGGAAATATCTAAAGGTTTACATGATTTGGTTTTTAGATCTAAGGATGTCTGACATTTAAAGTACTTTAGATACTATTGCATTATTTATACTAGTTATAGTTTAATCATTATTTTCCAGAGGATGCTTTACATTTCTTGTCCATTATTCTTAGGAAGAATCATTCAAAGGAAAGAAAGAAAATGCATTAATTAATAATGGACCTAGAGAAGTTACACCAAGTGATGCAACTCCAAGTATTTTTACTGGATCTCATTCTCATCATTCAGTTGAGCGTGATGCTACTGGACAGGATAAGTTATGGTTTGGTCATAATACAGGATGTCATCACTGGACATTATTCTCAGTGGTGCAATTTCTATCAATTCATATTGGCACTTGTTTGAGGCTTTCTAGTGTTATCGAATTCATCACCTTACACACTCAAAACATTGGAAATGGTACTGGCGAATTTCTAAACTGACTCCATATCTATGAGGAGTTGGTATCCCTCAAGTTGAAGAATAAGCTTACCAAATTCCATTTCTGTAAAATACCACTAAAAACTGTAAATATTTTAACTTAGTTTTTCAATTGATATTTTACTTTTTCCCCCAATTTCCTGGTATGAAAGTTTTTCAGTCTTCATCCATAAATATATGCTTATTTTCAAGTTACATAATTTCCCTCCAACCTTCCATTCCATCACCTTCCTTCAATCATGAAGTCAGATGTGTGTTATACATATCTCTTAAAGGTATATATTTAATGTTTTTCACCTATAGAGTACGTTAAATATAACCATTTTTATTTCTGCTCTTGTCCCAAAATATTAAGTGTGCATTAACAAAACCAACAGTTTTATATATGTGTGTATGTTTATATATGTATAGCTTTGTATAAAATTTTCACTTAACCACTCACATTTGTAATAGGAACCTTGTTTGTCCATAATATCTAATTCCAAAAGTTGCTTTCTTAATCTCTTTTTATCTCCTGGAATTTGGGGGGGGGGGTTATTTTTGCTGGAGCTGTTATGAATCAGCATATTTGTAGTTTTACTCTTCTCAGTAGCCATGTCTCCAGTTAATAATGTGAGCCTTTTTCTATGTTTAATTTCTATGATATCATCATTTGGATTGGAAGAAGACTATCAATCAAATCAGGATGCAATGGTATTTTCTGTTGTTATTTTGAAATTTTAAATGGATTGCTGCTGTCAAAATTACTTTTCTGATTTATTTATTTCCTACTCAAGGTGATTGCCAAAGTTGAATTAGAATGAAAATTTTAGAGCTGGAATGGCCCTAAAAGTAATAAGCTATGGGATCAGCCTGGGAACTAATGAGATGATTTTATGTGTAATTGTTAGGGAATTCCTGCATGATGTTTACAGAAGAGCTCAGATGAATACAAAGGGAAATGACAAAGTATACTGGTAAATAGGAAAAGACTTCATTAAAGAGCTTTAGTTTAGATTGAAAGTTTGATTGGCCAAGAGGAGGGAGAAAATCCTTCCAGGAGAGAAGTTAGGCTAAAGGAAGTAAGGGTACTCAAAACGAATGTAAAGAGTAAGGGTTAGCTTTTAATATACACCTCGTAACAAGAAGCATCAAGGCTTTTCTGTGATTAAGATATTGATTGAGACTTGGAATGATAGGTTTAGGTTTGAGGATTTGATATGCATCAAGGATCAATTGTCATTTCTTATACATAATATAATTTTTTGAAATGTTGTATTTTAGGATAACTTTTAGTCCTCAGTGTAGAGGCTTAACTGGAGCAGGTCTGAAATGATTGCAGATGGGTCAGGTAGGTAACACAGTGTCACGAGCACCAACTGTATAGTCAGGACTACCTCAGACATCAGACACTTATTAAGTGTGTGACCTTGGGTAAGTCACTTAACCCCATTGCCTCCTCCCCAACAAAGAAAGAGGAATAATTCAAGATTGTAAAAATGAGAAAGATTTAATGACAGCTTGTTTCTTTAGCTTGATTCTATTTCTTTATTTTAGGCTTGTTTCAAGGAAGTGGGGCTAAAGAATTTGTCTATGACCATAGAGCTTAGTAATTACCAAGGGTGTGAGAATGCTTTTCACCTCAGGATCTCCTGATTCCAGGTCCCATGCTGTCTCTAGTAGGCCACCTAGTTGCCCATATCTTGTGTGTTTTAGTGAAACTTTATGCTGTCCATTAGGATAACTTCACTTCATGGAATGAAGGAGACAGGTGATTGAATTTTTAAGGCTGAGGATTTCGAAATGCAGAATGGAGAAATTGTTCTTTCTTCTATGATGCCAGTCTAAGGTTACTTTTTAATATGGTACTTTTCTGGAAATTTTTAAATTGAGCTACTTCATAGAGTGGCACAATTTTTGGTAAAGTCAAAGACTTTTCCAGGTCTGATGCCAAATGGAGTGTCATAAATTCTGGTGACATGAAAATTTCTCTTGGACCTGATATAGGCAAGTTAAGGAATTTACTCACATCTTAAAGTGGCAAATAATCAAAGGTAGATACATGAAGTATGCAGAGAAAAAAGGGCCATCAGTATGGTTATTGTTAATTTTATACGACATTTGTAGTAGATTAAAAGCTTGTACTAGATTAAAAATCATGAACCTCTGGGAGTTTGGAGGCCTAGATATATATTAAAGGTATCAAGCATGAAGAAGAACAGAAATAATCCCCCCCATGGAGGTGAACTGTAGAGAAGGTGGTATTTGTATGAAAAACTCAACTCTCTGCAATGTTTTTATTCTGTACAAGTGATGTGGGCATCATTGGAAGTTTTCCAGATGGTCAGGTTTTGTCTTTTTCTCGAGAATTTGCATATTTATGGGTCTATGATTGTACAAATTGGTATACCAAAATACATACCAATATTTAAGAAAACATTTCTATGTGCACTCTCAAACACATACACACACACACATATACATTTACAGTCCAATGAAACTAAGAAACTTAGATCAACATAACACAGAAATATTTTGGTGTTGAACAATTTCAGTTGTGTCTGATACTTTGTAGCAACATTCAGGTTGTTCTTGATCATGGGACCAAAGACCATTGTCATATCTTTGTCTTGCTCATTTTGTACCTAAGGAATCTGGCAAATAATGTTCAGTTACTTGTCCAGGGTCACATAGCTGGTAAGTGTCTGAACCTGGAAATCAGCTGGGTTCCAAATGATGCATCAAAGTCAGACATGGGGTCTTGAAGCTTCATTGTAAATTCATGAGCCTTCTTCCAGAAATGGGATCAGTGTAAACTGATTACATGGAGTGCCATGGCTGATACCCTGGATTTCTAGGTCTTGGAGAAGTCAAGTGATTTTCCAACACTGTTCTGTCAGAAGCGAGATGAGGAGATGACTGTGCTGCTCTAACTCTTCAAATGGAGGTTTTGAGGTTCCTGACTCTCTCCTCCAGTCAGGGTTTCTTACCTTCCCTATAAGATTATTACTTGATTTTATGAGTTGTGTAGTCCATCAGTTTTCTCAGTTCTTGGTATTTCAGTGTTTTGTGATTGTTACAACATTTGTCAGTCTATATCATGAAAACTAAAATTATTTTCCTATAAATCAAACCTCTCAAATTAAGTGAAGGGGAAAAATTGAAAGTTTTCCATGATTTTGTTCTTAGATGTAAGAACATCTGACAATTAAAGTACTTTAGATATTGTTGCATTATTTATATTAGTTATAGATTAGTCAAAATTTTTAGAGGACAATTTGCAATTCTCATCTATTATTTTTCAGACAAATAATTCAAAAAAATAAAAGGAAATGCATTGATTAATAATGGACCTAGAGAAGTCACACCAAGTGATGCAACTCCAAGTATTTCTACTGGACCACATTCTCATCATTCATTTGAGCTTGGTGCTACTGGTCAGGGTAAGTTACTATATGGCCATGATTCATGATGTCATCATTGATCATTCTTCCAGTGGATAAATTTCTATCAATTAAGATTGCCTCTTCTTTTAGAGTTTCTAGTCTTATCGAGTACCTTGGGATAGAAGTTCATTGTCTTACACATCCAAAACATTGGAAATGGTACTTGCTAATTGCTATACTGCCCCCACCATGTATGATGATGTGGTATCCCACAAGTTGAAGAATATGCTTACTGAATTCTCTTTTTGTAAGATGACATTTACAACTATAAACTTTTTTAACTTAGTTTTTCAATTGGCATTTTATTTTTTCCCAGTTTGCTGATTTGAAACTTTATTAGCCTTCATCCAGAGATATATGCATATTTTTAAGCTACAGAATTTCCCTCCAATCTTCCATCCCATCACATTCCTTCACTCATGAACAGTCAAGTGTTTAATGTTCATACCTTTATGTTTCATGTTAAACCCATATATTTAATGTTTTTGACCTAAGAAGTATGTTATAAATATAAACATTTTTTGCTTCTCCTCTTCTACCAGAACATTAATTGTGCTTTAGCCAAACCATTTGTTATTTATGTAAATTTATGTCTTCTTATAAAATTGCCACATACCCCTCACATTCGTAATGGTCCATAATTCCTAAATAAAAAAAGTGACTCTCTTAATCTTCTTCTCTCCTGGAAGTTTTTTTTTTGGGGGGGGTATTTTGACTGGAGACATTATCAATCAGCATTTTTATACAATTTTCTTCTCAGTATCCACGCCTCCAGTTAATAATATGATATTTTTTCCCTTTATTTAATTTCTATGATGTCAGCAGTTGGATTGGAAGAAGGTTTTTGCAAGGCAAATGGGGTTAAGTGGCTTGCCCAAGGCCACACTTCTAGGTAATTATTAAGCGTCTGAGACCAGATTTGAATCCAGGTACTCCTGACTCCAAGGCTGGTGCTTTAATCCACTATGCCACCTAGCCGCCCCATTTTAGATTTTCAAGTGGATTGCTGCTTCCCAAATTACCTTTCTGATTTATTTATTTATTTAGTATTCAGGGTGACTGCCAAAGTAGATTTTGAATGAAAATTTTAGACCTGTAAGAGCCCAAAAAATAATAAGCTATGGAGGCATAGTCCTGGGAAACAAAGTGATAATTTTATCTCCAATTGTTAAGGAATTCCTGCAAGATGTTTACAGGAGAGAGAAGATGAATACAAAGGCTAATGACAAAGCAAACACTGTTAAATAATAAAGGACTTAAATTAAGTGCTTTATGTTAGATTCCCAAAGAGGAAGCAGAAGATCCTTCCAGGAGAAAGGATAGGCTGAAGGAAGTAAGAGTACTCAAAAGGAATGCAAAGAATGAGGCTAAAGATTATTACCTTCAAATTAGAAAAAACAAACTGTTATCTTATTATGCAATTTGCATGCCATCTCATACTTTATTTTTCTTCCTTAAGGATATGATTTGTCTGCCATAACATTTAGTTGAGATCAAAGTATAAATAATGTAAAGACTAACAGAATGCCTTCTGTGCAGGTGGGGGAAAGGAATCAAGAATGGGGTGGAAGTTGTAAAACTCAAAATAAATAAAATCTTCCTAAAAAAAGAGTGATGTAAGGTTTTTAATACAGGGCTTATTAGAAGAAGCATCAGTTCTTTTCTTTAATTAAAATATTGATTGAGACTTTGAATTATAGCTTTAGGATAGAGGATTTGATATGCATCAAGGATTCAATGTCATTTCTTATATATAGAATAAAATTTTGAAATGTTGTGATTTAGGATAACTTTTAGTCATCAGTTTAGAAGCTTAACAGGAGCAGTTCTGAACTGATGAAATAAGGATTGCAGATGTGTCAGCTCTTTAACACAGTCTCTAGAGCACCAACTCTGTAGTCAGGACTACCTGACTTCAAATCAGACCTCAGACGCTTAATAATTGCTTAGCTGTGTGACCTTGGGTGAGTCACTTAACCTCATTGCCTTCTCCCCAACCTAGAAAGAGGAACAGTTCATGATTGTAGAAATAAGAAAGATTTAATGACAGCTTGTTTCTATAGTCTGATTTAATTTTGGTATTTTTGACTTGTTTCAAGGCAATGGGCCTAAGGAATTTGTCCATGATCCTAGAGCTTGGTAATTATCAAGAAGGTGAGAATGGTTTTGTCCTCAGTTCCTCCTGATTCCAGGCCCTTGCTCTCTCCACTGTGCCACCTAGATGCCCATATCTTGCTTATTTTAGTGAAACATTGAGCTATCCTTTGGGATAACTTCACTTCATGGAATGAAGGATACAGTTCTTGGACTTTTTAATGCTGATGATTTGGAAATGCGGAATGGAGAAATTGTTGTTTCTTATATGATATCCCTCTAGGGTTCCTTTTTAATATAGTTCTTTTTAGGAAATATTTAAATTGAGCTATCTCATAGATTGCCCAGTTTTTGTAAAGTTTCCAGGTCTATTGCCAAATGTAGAATCAAAAATTGTGGTGACATGGGAATTTCTCTTGTAGTTGAGATAGGCAAGTGAAGGAATTTACTCACAGCTGTATGTGGGAAATAATCAAATGTAGAGACATGAAGTGTGCAGAGAAGAAAGCACCATTGGCCTGGTTATTGCTCATTTTATGAAAGATTTATAGTGGAGTAAAATCTTGTACTAGGTAGGAATACATGGATCACCTGGAAGTTTGGAGGCCAGAGTATATATTAAAGGCATGAAGCATGAAAAAGAAAAGAAATAATCGCCTGGAGAACTGTAGAGAAGGTGGTAATTGTATTGAATACTCAACCCTCAGCAAAGGATTTTTCAGGACAAATGATATAAGCATCATTTGATGTTTTCCTGATGTCTTTTTCTCCAGAATACGCACATGCCTGTGAATTTATAAATTAATATACCAAAATATATACCAATATTTTTAAAAGTGTATGTGTTAACACTCATAAACACATACACAGTCACCCACATATATATTTATGTTTTTATGAAAGTAAGAACAATAGATTAACATAACACAGAAATAGTTTGTTTTTGAACAATTTCAGTTATATCTGATACTTTGTAGCCACATTCAGGTTGTTCTTGACCATGGGACTAAAGCCCTTTGTCATATCTTTGTCTCACTAATTTTATAGCTAAGGAAACATTGGCAAACCAATTTTCATGGTTTACCCAGGGTCACATAGTAGGTAAGTTTCTGAGTCTTGAAGTCAGATGGGTTCCTAATGATGCAACAGAATCTGATATGAGGTCTCCTTGAAGCGTCATTGTAAATTCATGAGCCTTCCTCCAGCAATGGGATCAATGAGTGTAGTGCCAAACCTGATATCCTGTATTTCCGGGTTTTGGAGAAGTCAGAGATATTCCAACAATGTTCTGTCAGAGTAGAGATGAGGAGAAGACTGTTCTGGTCTGTCAGATGGAGGTTCTGAGGTTTATGAGTCTCTCCTCCAGTCAGGGTTTCTTACCTTCCCTGTAAGATCATTACCTGAAGGGGGTGGTTAGCTGGTGCAGTGGATAGAGCACCAGCCCTGGAGTCAGGAGTACCTGAGTTCAAATCCAGCCTCAGACACTTAATAATTACCTAGCTGTGTGGCCTTGGGGTAAGTGACTTTTCTGGGTTTACTTGCTCTGATCCTTCTGGCTTCCTTGTTATCTAATTAGAGACAGGAGTGTTCTGTTATATCTAGAGTTGTTATAGTTTTCTTCCTCCCCACCCCCTCTTTGTCCCCCTACCCCCCCACCAAGGAGAGACCTTTACTGAAGTGTGGGGGTCCCTCTCAAATCTTTGCCTCAATTGCTGTCCTCATTCAACATTTGTCTCCTCTTGATGCCTTTCATTTCAAATATTTCTTCCTTTTAAGACTTGGTTATGCATCTCTTTCAAAAAGACAAGTAATTTATCTAATAGACTATTCTAATATACTTATGGGAAAATATATTGGAATATCATACCAAGAACCTTAAGAACACAAGGAATTATCATGTTTAGTTTTCTAAGTCATATATAAACTCATAAAATGAATAACCCAGCAGAGAAGATGATGATGTAAAAATTTCTCTGGCAACTCCTGAAATATGTATTTTTGTATATAATATAGATAATTATAATTAGATTTAAATAAATTATATTCATAATAAACAAATATATATTATGCCTTTAAATATACAGCTCTTAAAGAAGTTATATTCTATCACTTTTCTCTAAAATGGTGCTTTTCCTTTTAGAGATTGATGACTCCTAATCTATCAGATATGTTAAGGCCTCATTGAGTTCTGTAGGTAGCTAGGTGCTCCAATGAATAGGCAGTTGGGAAGTCAGGAAGACTGATATTTTGTAGTTCAAATCTGATCTCAGATATGTCTATCTATGTAAGCCTGGTTAAATCATATTACTCTGTTTGCTTCAGTTTTCTCATGTTATAAAAGGTGAGAAAAGAAATGACAAATTATAATAGAATCTATACCAAAGATAGCAATGAAGTCACAAAAAGTCAGGTGTGGCTGAAAAATGACTGAACAACTTTTGGGTCTTATTTTCTATGATTGGGTATCTGATCTTAGAAAAGGCTAATGTGACCGCAGGATAATTTACATGGCAGTAGGTAAAATTTGACTTCAAATCCTCTTCAGGATCATAGACCTTTGTTGAGAGAGATACTGGGGAATGGGACCACACTCACCAGCTCCCATGCGAACTCCAGCCAGAGTAGTCAAGAGCAGAAGCACTGGGACCTTCATCTTGCTGATACAATATAGAGAGGTTGCTTGAGGAGAAGGGGGAAGTGTTGACAGAGCCACCTCTTTGCCACCTCTCTGCCACAGACTTTATAAAGATGCCAAAGAACAAAGGAAGTTCAAAGAGGTGTGTATCCTCCTTTCTCTGCAAGGTTTATGCAAATCCCTCTGCCTAAAGCTTAAAGCCTAAAACCATTTGGTTAATCAACAAGGGTTGTTGAGACATAGGTGTCTAATAGTTTAAGAAGGTGGTCATGGACAGTAGTGCTAATTGTCTTTTCAACAGGTGTCCAATTATTAATTTGTCCAACACTAACCCAAGGTGGAGGATTGATCTGAGGGGGCCAGACCCAAGGACATTGGAGGGCAGAGGCCTCCTACTCATTTGATATGAGTGGTAGGACTGTCCACATGGGGATCCAGAAAAAACTGTCCAGAAAGTTTACTGTGGAAATTCCCTTTGTTCGTCTTTCTGACGCTGGCTTGTATGATTTCCAATTAAAACCAAACTAGGGTAAATATTCCAGAGAATGAATTGATAAATGGATGTAGTTAGAGAATAAATTTTCACACATATACACAGACACTCACAAACACACACACAAACATGTATATCAATATATACACATATGCACACATATATATGTGTATATATATGTGTGTGTATATGTGTATATTTACTATATATATAGGAATATACCTAAATCAATGGTACAATCATCTCTGTGCACCATTTATGTAAATTGTAGGAGTAGAACTAGGAAGTATATACCTATACACACACACACACATATACATATACACACACGCACACACACACACACATACATATATCCCTTTGTATCTAACAATAGCCATATCTTGGGTGGAGAGAGAGAAAAAATAAGAAGGAAAAGTATTTTGCATTTAGCTCTATTGTATTTTTTTAAAAATAGGACATTGTAGAATGATAGATTGGAAGATTTTTGTGCAGTAATCTTTTTTATTATACTTTGTTATGGAAATCTTTATTTCACAAATAAAAATAAAATATAAATCTTTTAAAAATACAATACAAAAGTAAGTATCAGGATTGAATGCAGGTTTCTCAGCTGTGCCACAACCCTGACCTTTTAGGAAAGCTCCTCAATGCTCCCTAAGCTTTGTTCCTTTGACATAAAAGACCTTGGGTATTCTTGGTGGAGTTGGGGTTACTCATTCCAGGAAATTCTTTTTTTCCTACATACACTAACTGTACTCCAATTCTATTCTACATATCTCCCAGCTCCATAATAAAATTGCAACCACAGCTATTAGAGCCAGACATTGTCATGAAGCCCAGCTCATCAAAGAACCCAACAACATGTAGATGTCCAGTGGATAGATCGCTGGAAACAGGAAAGGTTGAGTTCAAATATTACTTTATTCGCTTGCTAGCTATGTAACCTTGGTTAAGTCATTTGCCCTCTGATTGCATCAGTGTTCAAGTCTATACCTTCCTCCTATGTATTTTATGAGGATCAAATGAGACCCTGAAGGTCAAGAGTTTTGTTATCCTTAAAGTCCTCAATCAAGGCTGTTATGTTAGGTCAAAAAAACACATTTCTGGAGATCTTTTATCCAGTTTTACCTAGTAATGTTCTAGGACGATTGAATCTTTGGGTAGGAAGCTTAGATTATTCCATGTTCTATCCCCTAAGGCCTTGTTTACTCTTTATAGTGCCAAAATAAGCAATATTTTATAATGGGAAACCTTAATCTGTTAATTCTAACTCTATCACAAACAGGTATAAGAAGATTGGTGTTTTTGTTTCTCTAGATTTGTTCCCTCATCTTTGAAACATGGGGTATGGACCAGATTTGCATTCTGATTCAGAAACTAAAAGAAGATGAATGTCCTAGTGGATTGTGGGTGAGACAGAAAGCTCCTTCACCATTCACTAATGGTTGTTCTCAAAGAATATAATTTAATGCCAGTATTAACCTGGACCCTGAGAAGACAGGCTGGGAGGATACTGCATAACTGTAAGGACTAGTGATATCAGAGATGCTAAAAACACACAGACCTATTCAGGATGAGCTGTGGCTCTAGAAAGTACATCATTCCAGCTACTGGATCCAGTTAACCAGTTGTCACCAAGCCCTGAATAGTTTCTAGGTGCTGGTCATTGAAATGAGGGCTAAGGATAGAAGGAAGGAAAAACATTCAGGCATATTCTAAAGATACAATGTGAAAAGATACAAAGTAAAAGTGTCAGTAAGATGGGGGGGAGGAAGGGAGGAAAAGTTCTAAAGAAGGTGATTGAATTGTACTGAAAGGATACACAAAAATCCGGAGACAGTTGGTGAGGAGGACTAGCATTTAAGGAAAAGGCAATGGCTAGTGACAAGGCTAGATCAATGGTACAATCATCTTTGTGCACAATTGACAAAAATTGTAGGAGTAGAACTAGGGAAGTGATAAGATTGAGAAATTCTTGAGTCAGGTCACTTGACAGTATCAATATGTGTGTGTTGAAGTCCCCAGTATAAGGACAGAAAAAGGGATAGAAAGACCAAGAACTATAGTCCAGACTTATTGAAGAAGGTAACAGAATGCCTTTAGAATTGTTAATGAGGGGCAGCTAGGTGGTGAGGTGTATAGAGCACCTGTCCTGGAGTCAGGAATACTTGCGTTCAAATCCAGTCTCAGACACTTAATAATTACCTAGCTGTGTCCTTGGGCAAATCACTTAACCCCATTGCCTGAGGGGAAAAAAGAATTGTTTATGAACAACTCTCAGAATCTTGACAGAGCAATAAATTAAGATAGAATGATCCTCTAAGGAGGAGAGGGCATTGAATAAAAGTGGTATAGTCTGGAAGAGGCAAAGGGGAGCATTGTGAATCAGGGTCTATAAATGAATGCAACCAGAAAGAGAGACCAGTGATGCAAAATTCTTAAGAGGAAGCCAGTCTCAGTGGGGGTCAGTAATTGGGGGGAATGAAAAAAGTGAAAAAAAAGTTTAAGATACAAACCATTTTATCACCTATGAAACAAGTTTCCTAAGAGATCTCAGTGGAAGAGTTGGGTGATTTTAGAGAAGGGGATTGATGCATTTGCATTGAGAAGGATAGACATTAGGGAACTGTGATTCAAGAATAGAGAAAGGGATTTGAAAAATGGAAATGAATAATTCAAATCACTGGGATAAGCAGATCATGGTGAGATGGGAATGTGTTCACCACTGAGGAATGAGTTCATATGGAGGATCAGTGGTATAAAGAGATATTTTGAGAGGAAATTTTGAGAGGAGTGTTCATTCCCTTCTTCCAAACTTGGGGCAAATGGTGGGTGATGACTCCTGATATCTGTTAGTGCCCCACTTCCACTCCCAAACTACCCTGCAGATAACTACTTTGTATTTATTTGCATTTATTTTTCAGATTTTTATTCTACAAGTCCCTCTATATGTACCTGTATTTTTTTCATTTAATGTGAGCTCTTTGTGAATAGGAATTATTTCATTATATTTTCATTTCCAGTACCCACTATAGTGCCCAGCCTTCATAACTACTTATTGATTATTGATTAATATTATGTGACAATCATTTGTTTTCCTTGAGATGTCCCAAATGTTATCCTTACATATTATTGATTCTTGAGAATTTAAACCTCTCCTTATTTTTCTGCTCACTCTTCAAGCCCAATCTTCACCTATCAACAGTCTCTTCTGAATCTCAGAACTGGGTTCTTTCTTAGCTGATTAACTCAATGAATAAATAGAGGTCAAAGAATTTAATATCTAAAATTCCATTTTCAGTTACAGAAGGCTGTTATTCATGAATTCCTATGGTAATAATTCAAGACAAGGATTATGGTTATTGAAGATAACTTCAAGAGGTTCAATTAGTCATCCCTGTTGTGGTATGACTAATTAAGTATAATTGTATTGTGGTGGAGCAATAGGAAATATTTAGTGCTAATAGTCAAGAGAACTTATTGGAAGTGGTTACTGAAAAGGATTCTTTGAGATATTCTTTTCAGAATGATATAGGTAAAATATTTCTTAAGAAGATGGTCCTGACATTCAAGAATTTGCATTCTAATTGGGGGGGGGAGCATAAAAGGGCCAGTGGAAGTTTGGGAATATGAGGGTACTCACAGGGGTGAGGTGGAAAAGTCCAGAGTGTAACTTGAGCTGAGAGGAAAAAAAAAGGAGAATGGATCAGATCCCTCATGTAATTGTTATTCTGCTTAAAGTCTGAAGAGTCTAAACAAGAAGAAAGAGTCAGTGAGTATCCTCAAGATAATGCCTAGTTACCCAAAGAGAACTACAAACATTGGGTGAATCTTATTTTGAAACAAAAAAAGATCAGAGATGACTTAGACCAATTGCTGCCTGGGGAGAAGGTAAAGGAGAAAAATAAATTCGTATTTTGATATCTGAATCCTTGGAAGATTATCTCAAGGGAGTTCAGGTCATGAGGGAAGACTTATAACTACAGACCAGATCAGAGCCAGATCCTTTTGTACAAGGAGAACCAGGAACATCTTTGCCAAGAAAAACAAAATGTTTCCTCAGGACAATGAAAGGAATTGCCTTTGCCTCAGTTTAGTTACTGAGGTCCTTGAAAAAAAATCAAAGTCCTTCAGTAAAGAAATAGTTAGTATTCCAATATAGTATTAGCAAAATCCAAGAAGAAAAGACAAGAAACAAGTTCATTTAAAAAAGGACAAAAATGCTTAAATATACTGGTGTTAGCCTTCTAAAATATATGCCACAAATATTCTTTATACATATAAAGTAAAGCAATGAAGATTTATTCATTGTGCATAATTGAGCCATGAAATGGTAATAAAAATGAGGATCCTATAGATCTAATGCCATGAGAATACTTTCCAGAACTAAATGTAATGCAAAATTCGTTTTGAAGAACAAAAGATCTAGAATATTGAAGGATATACTCAGAGAAAAAAAAAACATTAAGACTGAAAGATAGCAAATGCAGTATTATTAGACCTCAAATTGTATTATTAAATAGTAATGATAGAAAAATTTCCTTTTGTTTTAAAAGTAGAAAATCAAATCAGTAAGGCAGACAAAATAGATATGAATCATATATAATTAAGAATAGTCATGTGAAAAATATGACATAAATACCTAGTGCAACAGCTCCCTATTTGATACTCAACTAGATTTGTGATGTCATTGAATAAGATCTTCCTTCTAATATTGTAGATCACAGGTAATATCATCTTATCCTGTTTTATTCTTGTCCTTGTCCTCTAATCACTATACCATTAGAGTCTATCAAATAGGGTACATTTATTACTTTTCTAACATTGTGCTGGTACCTGTCATCTCTTATCATATGACCCTTACGATCTTCTCTTTATGGTTTTCCTGGATGATATCTTTTTTTTTTCTGGTTTCTCTTAGAAGCCTCTCATTGGTTATTTGTTGAAACTGGCTTACTTTTGTGGCTAGTATGGTGGTACTGTAAATAGACTGCTGGGCATGGAGTCAAGAAGATATGAGTTCCAATTTGACCTCAGACACTTATTAGCTGTGTGATGCAGGCCAAGTCACTTCACCCTTTTTAATTCAGTTTCCTCTTCTGTAAAATGAGGTGGAGAAGGAAATGGCAAATCACTCCAATATTTTTGCTAAGAAAACCTCAAATGGTCTCAGAAACATGACTGAAAAACCTTTTCATCAGGACAGGGATGAGTTAAGTTAACCATTATTATCATAACTATTCAGTATTTGCACTCTAAATGCTAATTATAGCAATAAGAAAAGGAAAAAAGAAGAAATAGCATATACAATCAGGAAATAGCTCTGTCATTCTTTTTTTAGATGATATGATGACTTATTTAATTTGCAGGACTTAATAAACCCTCATAAATCATTAGCATTCTGGTTATTATCTTAAGATTCCACAAGAAGAGATAGATAAATTATACATAAAATAACTACCAACAATTAAAAATATTTGTATGTCTATCTACCAGGATACACACAGGACACCTAGTATTAGAATTAAAAGTACTCTTTGCATGTTTTTTCCCTTTTTGTTCTGATTCTTTTTTCATAATATAACTAGAATGGAAATATATTTAACATATAAAGCCTATATCAGATTCCTTGCTGTCTTAGAAAGGGAGAGCAAAGGGAAGGAAAGAAAAAAATGTGGAATTCAAAATCTTGCAAAAAATGAGTTGAAAAAACTCTACATGAAATAGGAAAAATAATATTCAAAACATTAGTGATGTCCTCCCAATAGATAACCAGCTTTTAAAGACTTTTAGCTCTGATTAACACAATGACTATTTTTCTCCAGTAAGGGAATCAATCATTTTAGAGTGCCAATTGAAGAAATCTTTCTTCTCATTCTTTTATTTTATTTTCTTGTTTGGATATAGCTGTTGTGGAAATTTCTTTTCCATGATTATATGTATTTATAATGAGTTGTATTTATCTTGCCTTCTGACAAAGTGGGGGAAAGGAGACAGGAGAAAATTTGAAACTTAAAATTAAAACGTGACGGTCAATATTTGAGGGTGTGGCAGGGAAAAGTGCATTAAAATTTAGAATTATGAAGGAAGAGTTATATAATTCATACCTTTTGTTTAATTCAAGATAAATATGTCAAAATATTAAGAGAAGCAGATTTTGTCATAGCAAAAGAAAAGACAACAAAGTGGATACCTATATCTTCAATGACTGGAAAAATTGGCATCAAAGATTAACTCCAAATAAATACATGATTTACTACAAAAGATCATATCCTAACCAAATTTGTAAAAGGATCTAAATTACATTTCATAGTAATAAATAGGGAAATATTTTATAACCAAACTGGAGATGGAGTATATCGAAAAAGATAATATTAACAATTTTAATCACGTGTAACTGGAAATTTTTTCTATTTTTTTCTAAATTTTTCTAATAAAATCAAAGATGCATAGGTTGTAAATGAAACAGTTTAATGAAGAAAACCATCTTTACTGCAGATGTCTGATAAAACTTTCATTTTCAAGATGTATGAAGAATTGATTCAGTTTGTAAGAATGAGAACCATTTTCACAATTGATAAATTTTCTAAGATATTTGATTAGATTCAATGGAGGAAATTAAAATTATGCACTCATATGAATGAAACTCCAAAATCATTAATATGAAAAGACATTTAAATTAAAATAACTGATTTTTTACATCACAAAAATAAGAATGTCATGAATAGTTTAAAAAATGATAACTGCTGAAGTGGCTCAGTGAAAATAAGCACATTATTATTCCATTCGTGCAGTTGTGAATTTGCCCAGTCATTCTGAAAAGTGATTTGGAACTATGCCCCAAAGTCACAAAACTTCGAGTAATACCAAGCTTATGCCGTTATCCCAAAGAGATTAATGAAAGAAGAAATTATTGTGTGAACATTTAATGACAGCTTGAAATTTAGGAAGCATCTTTCATTGGGAGAATACTTGAACAAAGTGTTTCTATGTCCAATACCAAGCTTATGCCATTATCCCAAAGAGATTAATGAAAGAAGAAATTATTGTGTGAACATTTAATGACAGCTTGAAATTTAGGAAGCATCATTCATTGGGAGAATACTTGAACAAAGTGTTTCTATGTCTATAGGGAATATCTCTTCTGAGAATGCGCATTCTTCTAAGAAATTTTGAGCAAAATGTCTTTAGAGAAACCTGGAAGACATCTTTGAAATGAGGAAGAGGAATGTGAGCAAAATCAGGAAAACTATTTACACCATAAAATCAACATTATAAAACCGAACATTTTGAAAAAAAATGAGAAATGCTGAACAAAGCAATGATCAATCATGATTTTAGAGTACCTCTGATAAAACCCTCAATTAAGCATGCATTTTTGAACTTAGCTGGTGCCAGTTGTTATGAATAACTTCATATATATATATATATATATATATATATATATATGTATATATATATATATATGTATATACATATACATATACATATATATATATATATATATATGTGTGTGCAAAATATGAAAATAAGGAAGTAAATATAAATCTTTGTTACAGATTTATGGTTTTCCTTTTCCTAATTGTTTGGCAGAGGAGCATTGAAAGAAAATAAATACTTGCAAATTGAAAAATGAAACACCCTCTTCCAAATTATATGTGTGTGTGTGTGTGTGTGTGTGTGTGTGTGTGTGTGTGTGTGTCTATAATGTGTGTATGTCTTTCTCTGTTTTAAGTCTTCCTGGTTTAGGTATCAGCACCATATTGGTTTCATAGAAAGAGTTAAGCAGAGTTCCATCTTTCCCTATTTTTCCCGAAGAGTTGGTCAGGGGGTTATCTAGACTTATGGGCCTATTACCTGGGCAAAGGATGGGGGCTATGGAACCCCAGTTTGTATCCTGAATAGACTAATAAGACTCCAAATTGTGTTGGAAAAATTTCCAGTCATCCAGCTAGGGCCTTGGACTTGCTGGCTGACCAAACAAGAGAGGAGAGTACTCAACATAGCTTAGTACTAGACTACTTGTTGGCCAAGGAAGGAGAAGGCTGTGGTAAACTGAACTTGTCAAGCTGCTGCCTAAAGACAGATGACAATGGGCACGTGATAAGATAACCAGGGATATTAGAAACTTGGCACATGTTCCAGTCCAAACCTGGACAAGCCCATTTAGTACCTCTTGAATGAATCGGTTTACTGGTTCATGACGGAAACAGTTACTGGGTATCTTACTGTTGGCCCTAAGTGGGAGAATCCTATTAGCCATGTGCATCTCCCATGTATGATTCAGTTAATAACTCAAATAGTACAAGATTTTGTCAGCAAATTAGGACTGGTGTATGGCTCTGATAAGGAAGAGGTAAAGCCATTGATAGGGAAAGTCAGGAGTCCTATAGAGGATGAGGATTGTGAATTAATTTGAGGAAGACACTGCTGCTGAAGTGTGAAGACCAAGTTGTTATTAAAAGGAAAAGGGGGGGGAGTTGTGAGAAATGTAGGGTATTTGTCTTCACAGAGTGTGGAGGGGAGCCCTTAGGGAATCCATTACAAAGGGGGGAATGGCCCAGCCAATCCCAAAACTGCAAGAGTTTTCCTAATCCCATTCCAGGGATACCAAACACCAAACCAGTTCTCAACTGGTCAGGAGTGACCTAGAGATCTTGACCTAATGCTACTGACTCTGTGCAATTAGGTAATTGAATATTAACCCACACACCCCCTGTGACCATTGGGGTTCATGAGCATATCATGCCTCATTTGATGTGGGGGGGGAATCATATTAGGGGCATATTATGGAATGGGTGGACCTTTTACATTGTAACTCAAACTCTGAGAGCCTATGAACAATCAAGAGGAAGGGGAAAGAGTTTCTGAAGACCATAAATTACTTGACTTTGAAGACTAATTCATGCCTCATGACTAGGAGTGAGGTACCTGTATCTTATAAGATGTATCTTGCAAGGTTCATGAATAAAATGTACAATTTTCTCACTCAAAAAAAGTAAAAATGTTACTTTTTTTTGCTTTTGTCTTTGTGTCACAGAGTACCCCACAGTAGTCAGTCATGCTGTTGAACGAGGAAAAGAGTTTGGATGTTTTCTTCTGGTTTATTTCCCCCAGCATCTGGTCAATATCTCTCAGAGTGAACTTTATTGAGAGATGATCAGTAGGCTTGTCTGTTAACAAGAAAGAAAGATGGGACAAGGTCTCCATTTTTCAGTGAATACCCCTACACCAGGGATATGAAGAATGCAGGTTCCCCAACACATCATCCTTTGTGATTTACATCTACCTTTTATGCTTACTTGTTTTGTGCACTTCAAGTTTAGGTTCCTGTGCTTTCATCAGATTCTGTATTAATTTGGATGACCTGGCAACCTGATAACAGAAGAAAATTTTTTCTGTATTTGTGTGTGTGTTTGTGTGTGTGTGTGTGAGTGTGACAGAGAGAGAGAGAGAGAGAGAGAGAGAGAGAGAGAGAGAGAGAGAGAGAGAGACTGTGTGTGTGGAGAGCAATGGCATCAAACCCTTAGGTTGAACATTTCTCTGCAAGAGGTCAGATGAATATTTCCATTTCTGTCACTTGCTATCAGAGGATGAAAAGGGCACCCCGATTCTGACAACTGGTCCTATTCCTACTCTGTATTGCTAGATAACACCTAGGCACATTGTAGTCACAGATTGTGCAGTAAAGATGAGAGCTAATCTCCTCTTGGTCTGTGTTGGCATCAGGATTTCAGAGTTCTCAACAAGACTTGAATTTCAAAATTTGGAATGGGGATCTCTACTCTGTCTTTTAATTGTGTCTTCTTTACTTTAGTCTGCAATGTACTTGAATAAAAACTCTATCTTAATCTCCTCATTTAACTCCTTTTTCTGAATTCTCTGTTACTATCCGGAGTACCATATCCCCATCAAGTTATTGTAAATGAGTTTTCAGTATTGGTTCCTCACTGTTTCTCTCTCCAATCCCTCATGTCAAATTTATTGTCCACATTCTCCCATTTTTACCTTCAAAATATCTCATTTTATATTTCTCCTTTTTGCCCCTGTCACTGTTGCCACCCTGTTCCATATTCTAATCATACTACAGCTGGACTGTAACACTAGCCTACTAGTTGTTTTTCTTGCCTTATCTCTCCCCACTTCATCCAATTTTCCATTCAAAACCGAGAATAAAGACCTGGGACACCCACAGTGGTCTAACACGAGAACCTTGGCTAGAAGAATGGAAGCCTTTGCAGTGCTTCCGCATGGAGGGTGGGATAGGACAGCTCCACCATGGGTGCACAAGTCATCATTCAATCAGTCTGATTGGGCTGGATAAGGCAACCCTTGCGCTTTACATGTTCCTCAGATAAAATAAAACAGTCTCAAGCATTCCCAGATTTCCCCAAAGTGTAGACTGTCCAGAGAGATCTTATGGTATTTTCAGCCCTGATGGCCTATCCCACACCCCTGGCACAGCCCCAAATATAGGGAATAGATAGCTGACATCTGCAATGTAATTAAGCCAGAAATAGTCTCTGGTGTTCTCTATTGGTTGGTCCACTGGGAAACTACATGGAGTTCCTAACTGTCTACTGTCTCAGGACATTGCATTCTTAAAACCAAAGCCCTGCAAGCAAGCGTCTCCCTCACCACAAGACCCTTGGCATAGGTTGTCTTAAAATAAATAAGAAAGCCCAGAAAAAAGCAGGGTCTTTTGAATGTAAATTTGGAAATATGGATACAGGCTCAGAAAGTGACATATGTGAAGAATAAGAGGAGAATATGAATTGATCTCTAAAAGGACATATTAGAATACCTCAGAAATGATTCTAAAAATTAAATGGAAAAAAAAATGGAAAAGAAATGCAAGAGAAAATTAACATCTTGCAACGAAAAAACATGAAAGAAAACAAATCCCTTAAAAATACATTTGGAAAGATTTCTGGTGCAGAGCCAAGATGGCATCATGAAGCTTCCATGCTCCTGGAACTTTTTCCTACCAAAGATAAATGAAGCCTCTGCAATGAGATTAAAGCTACAGATGTCATCAAGAAAAAGAAAAGATCCAAAGAAGTTTTCTGTGGTAGACATCCTGAGGCTCTCCAGTGAAAGTCTGTCTCTATTGGGGGGGGGGGGGGCGTAAAGCTAAGTGAAGCAAGAGAGCACAAAAGTCAGCAGGAGACTTTTAGCCACAGTATCGCCTAGGTCAAAACAGCAGACAAGTAGCATAGGTACTGACAGCTAGATAGCAAGCCAGCAAGGAGAGTCCCAACTCCGAAGAAAATCTGAACCCTAGGAACACATGACTGGGATGGGAACAAAGCACCGTGTAGGCAGAACCAGGATATAAAGGGGGAAATGAAACTGTGCAAAGGCAAGGCCTAGACTGTATAGGCAACATCTTGGCAAATGACAAGCCAGGGATCAGACTCCAATTCCAGTTTAAAAAGCTTGGGTCTATACTCCCTATACCCCAGGAACTGAACTCAAATAGTAAAGATGAGCAAAAAAGCTCAAAGAGCTCTCACCATAGAAAACTGCTTTGCAGATAAAGATGATGCCATGTTGGAAGAAGAAATTAGTGAAAAATTACAAGGGAAGTCTCAAAAGATTCTAAGAACTGGATTGAAATCCAAAAGCTCATGAAAGGCTTATAAAATAATTTATAAACCAAAGAAGAGAGGAAGAAGAAAACTGGAAATAAGAAATGACAGTCATGAAGGAAAATAAAAAATTGACCAAAAGTATCAACTCCTTCAAAAGTAGAAATAACCAACTGGAAAAGTAAACACAAAAGCTAATTTAAGAAAATGAAACCCTATATATTTGAAGTGAACAAATAGAAACTAATGAATCAATGAGACTACGAGACTTCATCAAACAAATTAAAAAGGATGAATACAATTTAAGCTAAAGGTACCTTTTAGGAAAAACAAGCGAGCTGGAAAATACATTCAGGTGTGATAATTTACGCATCATCATACTAGAAAGTCTAGATCCCAAAAAAAAAACCTGGGAAAACATCACGTAAGAAATTATCAGGAAGCTGAATGAGGATAGAAAGGAATATTCTTCTTTCTCTGCAGTAAATGGCACCTACACAAAAATTGACCGAGTACTAGGGCATAAAAATCTCATAATCACCTGCAGTAAGGCAGAAATATTGACTGTGTCCTTTTCAGACCACGAAAATAAAAATGCGTGCAATTAAGGGCCATGGAAAGATTGATCTAAAACTAATTGGAAATTAAATAAGCTAATTCACAGATTTCACAGAATTTGAATAGAATGTGCCCTTGTGGGCAGGTAGGTGGTGCAGTGGGCTACCAACCCTGAAGTCATGAGGACCTGACTTCAAATCTGGCCTCATCCCCTTAAATAATCACTTAGCTATGTGACTGCGGAAACTTGCCTTGCAAAAACAAAACAAAACAAAATAATATGCCCTTGCATCTTATACTGCTTCAATGAACTTTTTCAAAACTTTTCAATAGAATAGTCATTTGGTGCTTTAGAATTATTTCTCTATCTCTTTGCTAAGCATATAGTCCAATGACATCGTTTTACCTAACGGCAAGAAAGATCTGAGATATACCAAAATATTCATAGTAACACATTTGTAGTAGCAAATAATTAGAAAAGAAGTGATTGCCCCTTGACTTGTTAAATAAATTGTGATCTCTTACTGTAATGGAACATGACTATGTTTAATCAGAATTGATGACTAGATAGAAGCAAGAGAATATTTATGTAAAATACAAAAAGAAAGAACAACCAGAAAAAAATATAAAGCATAACTGCAATAATGTAAGTAGTAAGGATGATAAAACATCTTACAAAATGGTCATTTAACACTTTTTAATTGTTATCAAGTTAATGAAAGTAAATTTGGACTTGCTTTTCTACATTTTAAAGAAAAGTTCCAGATTAGGATTCTTTTGACTTGGAACTTTAGAGGCCATCTAATACAATCCCAATTGGAAATGAGAATCTTCTTTATCATTTTTCTGTCAGATTGCCCTCTATCATCTTATGGTCCTGTTTAATATTTTTGTGGGGTAGCAGCTAGCAATTATTTGCCTTTGCCTTTCCTCACCCTGTCCAGAATCCACAAGAGACCTAGGAGACCTGAGATGATACATAGGCCCTTCATTTTCTTCCTTTTTGCCAATTCCATTTTTCTCTCCTCCCATCCTTAAAGGACCCTAAACCTTTCTTTCCTTGCAGTAGAGAGAACTAGAATCCCCTTCCAATTTGAACCTCCATTCTGCCCCATCACCCACCTTCAACATGGTGGTGAGTGTGTGGGTGGGGGGTTGGTTTTTTATGTTTCGTACATCCTCAAATAAAAATGTGAACCTTTTGTAAGCCTGGGTTGTCTTACTTTTTCTCAGTGATACATGCATATAAACATTTAAATTCATTCATTCTTGTAACACTTCTAATGATGGGGCACTTTGGTAGCTATGAATATATTGTAATATCTCTTTGGGACTTACTTATACTTTTGTAAACTATCTTGTTTTACTCCTGGTCATTCAAACTTTATATTGAATATTATTCTTCTGGATCTCAAAGGCTACATACCCTCTTTCTTCGATAGACACTGATGTGACAGGCCCAGAATAAAAAAAAGCATACTGAAATCAAAAAAGGAAATATCTGTTCATGAGATTTTAAATTCTTTCCTGGCAAAAAACAAAGCAAAAAGTTGATGAATGTTGAATCTGAATCCAGATTTTTAGTACAAGTGAGCTTACCTTGAATTTTGACAGTTACTGTTAATTATTTTAACAAACTTACCCCTTTAAAACATGGTGCCCTGGTGCTAAACTTTACTTGAAAGAAGAAATGCTCATTATTGGAACTTCTTCCCCAGTGATTTCATTTTCCTTATTTTTACCATACTGTTTGCCTCTCTTTAGTAAACAGCTCATGAACTTGGCAAATTTTTCTATTTTCAGTTAATGTACCATCATGTTTTTAGATGAAAATTCTAAAAGCATGAAAGCTCTAATCCCATCAAATATAGGGAAGTGGAATATTGCCTTCAGGCTCATTTCATAGCACAGCCATAATTCAAAGAGGCAGTCATATGCTATGTGAAAGGTGATTACTATTTCTCAAAAGGCACTTGTGGCACAAAACCTCAAGCAACTAAAGTGCAATGGTTGAACTCTTTTTTTTTTAAATTAGAAAATACCCAACCTAATATAAATAATGGTGGTAGCAAAACATAAGTATAATTCAAAATTACATGGTCATATTGAAAATGGAATAAAGATCAGAATTGTGTCAGTTTGGGGCAGCTTGGTGGTGCAGTGATAGAGTACTGGCCCTGGGTCAAGAGTACCTGAATTCAAATCCAGCCTCAGACACTTGATAATTATCTAGCTGTGTGGCCCTGGGCAAGCCATTTAACTCCACTGCCTTTCAAAAGAAAAAAAAAAGAATTGTGTCAGTTTGAAACCCCTTCTGTTTTGTGGCACAAAAGTTATTAAACTGAACTAGACATATAGACAAAGAAAATTAGATACTTTCCAAAAGTATCTGATTAATTTATCTTCATATATATATATATATATATATATATATATATATATATATATATATATATATATATATATATAGATATATATAGATATATATATAGATATATATATATATGGGCAGCATGGTGGCAGAGTGGATAGCACTGACCTTGGAGTTAGGAAGAATGGAATTTGAATCCAATCTCAGACACCTGTCACTTACAATATACTATAAGCATGAGTAGAATTACCTGAATTTAATAATAAACAATGCAAAAGATTATCATTCAAAGTTGTTTTTGAAATAGGAATGTCAAAGATCTTCATATTTAAGATTTAAAAGTTCAAGTTATTAAGATAATTATTGCAAAAATAGTAGAAATGCTAAAAGATTCGATGATTATTTTTCCCTGAAATCAACTCTACTTTTTAAAAAATAGTAGACTTTGATCGAAATTCACTTGACAACAGTTCTTTCTATAGATGTGGACAGCATTTTTCATCCTGACTGCTTCAAGACTCTCTTGGATCATTGTATTGCTAAGTCATTCACTGTTGTGCATTTGTACAATATTGCTATTACTATATATAATGTTCTCCTGGTCCTTCTCACTTCACTATGCATCAGTTGATGGAAAGTTTTCCATTCAACTTATACTCAAATGTACCCAAAATTGCTGTAACTTTCCTAGCAGGACAGCTGGCTAGTCACTTCCTGACTGTATGACATTTTATTGATTCAAGGGAAATGAGGGATGAGGAGGAAGAAGAGTAATGGCCTGCATCCCGAGACATTTTCCGACCAATTCTGGAGAAGGGCTTTCATTGTCTGGAAAAAGGGGAATATCTATTGTCTGCCAGTGAGGCTTTCTCTGCTTGCAAAATGCTTTTTCTGCTTAAGATTTGTTAGATATATCTAGGGCACAATAACCAACTCATTCTTCCTTATTACCTAATTTCAAACTATGAGTATTATGGTATGTTCATGTTCACTTTGTTGTAGTGCTGCTGAAAGAATTCCTGACTTGTGAGCAGAGAACCTGTGTTTAAATTCTGACTCTGCCACTTTCTAGAAATGTGATCTCATATAAGTCACTTAAGCTTTCATACCTTGCCCAAGACTTTTGAAATTCCCTTCACCTATAGGGTTAAAACCTAGAGTCAGGGGAGAGCATTGGAGGTGTAGCCGCTGTGGATGGTGATGACACTGTCGAGGAGGATCATGTTTTTCGGTGCAATGACATCTGGCCTAGTGACTTTCTTGTAGTGATTGTCCCCTATTTAGATCTGTAGCACTGTCATGCAGTTCAAGGTCACTATGCCTTTCTAGTTCGAGCATATGGCCTTCCTATTCTCCATAGTTTCCAAGATAGCCAGGTGACGCATGACATTATGATCCTTCATCATTTTCTGAGTGTAGAAAAGAATAGAGAGAGAATTGGCAGGCACTTCTCCACATCAGATTATTTCCAGTTTAAACTCTCCTCTTCCATATATCGATCTCTTTCTCTGAATTAAAAAAAATTAAAAATCCATGGTGAATTTTGTGGGTTTGGTACAAAAATCAGTATCTTTGGAGTATATTGAAATGATGACTAAATTGTATTTCAACAAATGTTCTGAGACAAAGTGAGGAGACCATTTTCTCTCTTCTGAATGAACTGTTTATACCTTTCAAACCCCTGTGTCTATCAAATCTTACTTTCTTTTTCCTATACCCCGATGGGGTGGAGGGTGTGCTTTTGAGTGGAGAAGAGAACAGTAGAAGGACTCTCTCCATTGAGCAGATGAAATTGGGTAGGGCCTAGTGAGGTTGAGTGACATGAATGTGGCCCCACAGCACTTTGGCATTGAGAAAATCTGGGGAATGTCTTCAGCTGTCCAAAGGGCTAGGATAAAATTGCATGGAAGTTTTGTTAGAGGGAGGACCTTACTAATAGGACAATGGGATGCCCTACATTTTCAGGGTAGTCTCTGAAGCCATCTTGCTGTGCATTCAAAAATTCCCATTTTGATTCTTGAATACTGCTCTTGGAATTCCACGTTGAACTGAATCAGGTGATGACTTTGTAAAATTTTTCAGGAATCTTTTCAGAAAGTACCCAAATTCACCTTAGGATTGGAGTTAAAAGGACCCCAGGAAAGAGCTAGTTCATCTTATGAAGAAGGGATATGAAGTACAGGGAAATTAAGTATCTTGCCAGTGTTCCCATGGGCAGTAAATAGCAAAAGTTGGGTCTGAACTAAAGCACTTTGCATTCAGAGGGAATCCTTTTCTATTGAGTTTTTAGGAGACTACTTGTTAGGGATATTGTAGAAAGGAGTAGTTGTCAGGGCAACAGGGATTAGAAATGACAATCACCACTCATCCAACCCTTCTGGAGAGCTATTTGGAACTATGCCCAAAAGACAACAAAAATGTGCATAACCTTTGACCCAGAAATGCCACTATTGGGTCTATATCCTGAAGAGATGATGAAAAAGGGTAAAAACATTACTTGTACAAAAATATTTATAGCAGCCCTGTTTGTGGTGGCAAAGAATTGGAAATCAAGTAAATGTCCTTCAATTGGGGAATGGCTTAGCAAACTGTGGTATATTTATGTCATGGAACACTATTGTTCTATTAGAAACCAGGGGGGATGGGATTTCAGGGAAGCCTGGAGGGATATACGGGAACTGATGCTGAGGGAGATGAGCAGAACCAGAAAAACACTGTATAGCCTAACAGCAACATGGGAGTGATGATCAACCTTGAAGGACTGGCTCATTCCATCAGTGCAACAATAGGGAGCAATTTTGGCTGTCTGTAAAGGAGAGTGCCATCTGTATCCAAATAAGGAGCTGTGGAGTTTGAACAAAGTTCAAGGAATATTTCCTTTAATTTAGAAAAAAAAACAAATATCTCATTGTCTGATCTTGTTAGCTCTTAGACTTCTTGTCTCTTCTGTAAGGATATGATTTCTCTCTCATCACACCCAATTTGGATCAAGGTACAACATGGAAACAAAGTAAAGAGTGAAAGATTGCTTTCTGTGCAGGGGGAGGGAAGTATGATTGGGGGAAAATTGTAAAACTCAAATAATATCTTCAATAAAAATTACAATAAATTACAATAAAAGTGACAATCACCTCTGAAAACCCTTCGGAATAGAATCAAAGAAACCTCTTTTAAAGGACTGGTTTTACTGAGATCTGAGGCAACTCAAGGCGCCTCTAGTCAGTAAGACAAGTTCAAATCTACTCTTGTATACTTCCTAACCATGTGACCCCGGTCAAGTCGTTTTGCCACTATCTGGTTCAGGATCCTCCTTTGTAACATAGGGATCATAATAGCACCTGCCTCCCCAAGTAATTGTCAGGATAAGATGAGATAACAATTATAAAGATTTTAACATGGTGCCTGATTCACAGGAAGCCTTACATAAACATTCACTCTCAGCTATTATTACAAGGCTATCTTTGTGACACCAGAGCTTCACCGGAA
Source organism: Macrotis lagotis (assembly GCF_037893015.1). NCBI lineage: Eukaryota > Metazoa > Chordata > Mammalia > Peramelemorphia > Peramelidae > Macrotis > Macrotis lagotis. The sequence continues at coordinate 262,223,632 of NC_133659.1, read as the reverse complement.
TGTAGTATGGGATCCTTTTGAATAGACTTCTTGACATGGTCAGATTCCCCAGTTAAGTTACTTTCATCAATTTTCAGATTGTTCCCTTGTACCAGGATGCCATCTGCAGGCAACAGGTCACCTGGATAAAAAGAGGAAGGAGACAGGGAGAGAAAATGGAGACTGATCATAAGAAACAAAGAGAAGGTGGGAAGGTGTAGTCCTAGTCTCTTCTATGAGACTTCTTCCACAGAGGTTCCCTGCAGGACATTAAACAAGCAAGTACCACGTAGATATCTAGGAGGAAAATATAGCCCTGATCACCAAGAACAAAGTCCCTGCCAGATCTCCATGGGCTCTGGTTATGCTGTTCCTGAAGAGGTCCAAAGTGGGACCAAGAAAGCTATGCTGGTTATTCAACAGAGCAGTAAGCTTGCATTAAATTTCATCATTGTAGGATCTCAGACTATTCCTTTCCCAAAGGCCTTACAATTTACCCAGATGCTGACAAGGAAGAATATAATCTGCCCAATTTCTTTCAATATGTCTTAGAGTCCTCATACTATAAGATGGAAGAGAGAAACAACCTTGCCCATCAAACAATGAAACAGAAAAGGCATAACAGAAATGGAGAATGGAGACAGCAAGATTACAACTGAAGGGAAGTGACCTCTAGCTAGGGGGAGAATTTTGCATCAGGGCTTTAATACATGACTGAAAATACTGCTAGTGTCCCACTGAAACAATTGAACCTGGGACTTAGATTACAAGAACACAATTTTAATTAGTAAACTTAATTTTAATAATTAAAATATAAAGCTGCCACAAGGTGGCATCATCACTCTTGTTGCTTGATCTCAAGTAAAGTTCTCCACTCTGTCCCCTCTTTTTTCTCCCCCCCCCACTTTCCAGTTGTGGCAAGGTCCCCAAGCTGTATCTGTATCCTTGCAGTATCTCGCTATCTCTCCTTGCTTCCTCAATTGAAATAGGGTACAAAAATTACTAGTGTTGGCTAGGGAGAATAGAATCTTGCCTGAAAACTAGGTATACTAGGAGGTGTATCAACAGCATGGATTCTCACCATATTTTATTTGGATGATATCTCCCACCACGATCTCCATCACAGGCAATTGTATGACCTGGCCTTTGTGGATGACAGCGAGATTCTGTTCTTGCTGGATGAGACTCTGCAGACCTTGCTCCAATCACTGAAGGCCAGCACCAGGGCCATGATGGTGACTGAGAATAGGATTGCTGCCCCTTCGATCCAGCTGTCCTATAACTCATCCTTTCCAGAAGTTGTGGCTTGTCCACATGCTATTTCATAAAGAAAGGAAAAGGTGGGGGGGGGCACAGAGATCACTTCAAAGGCCCTTGTGGGTATGTTTCGCTTTCACTAATCCTTTCTGGGAGAGGTGAGATGGGGTAGGATGGAGGAAGGTAGGCACATGTCTAAGAAGACGAACCACCACTGCCAAGAAAACCTAGTTTAGGTATCTACTCATCATCTGCACCTCCACAATGTTAACCTGAAAGGAGTCAGAGATGCCAGAGTTCCTACGCCTGTGCCTGTGCAAATGACAGGCAAGTCACCTGTAAATAACCACCTGAGTCTAAGAAGGTCAGAATACTTCTGCTCAACAGATTGAGCAAATTCCCATGATGCCAAGCACTTAGTCTTAAACTTTAAGGAGCAGAGGCTTTGTGAGATTAGAATAGTCTATTTGTCACTGTGGTGGAAATGGACCTAGTTAAGTACTGGACAAAATGTCCAAATGAAATATGAATTAACTAGCTCTGTCCCTTGACTAATCATTCTGGGTAGACAGGAGAAAAAATATCTAAGTGGAGATAGCTTTACAATAAACCTATATTAATTGCCTACTGCTTGGATTGAACTAGTATCTTGTCCAGTTCTTAGACACTCACACTCATTGCTGTCTTCAAGAGGCTGGTAGAAGGACAGGCCTATAGAGATGACAGCTGCAAATTCCAGAATGATGAGTGTGGCATCTTGTAGGGCCTCCCATAGTAACTTCCAAAAAGTCTTGGGTTTTTAATGGGGAATGAAGTATTTTCCAAAAACCCTCTTGCATCTGTCCAGATCATTGGGGTTCCCAGACAATCCTGAACAAAGGAAAGGGGGTTAGGTCATGAATGAAAAAAAATAAAGATCTTGGAAGCAATTTTAAGACAAAATGTTCCACCTTACCCCAACAAACTCAACTACCCTCCTTTGTTGGCCTATAGGAAGATTCTTCAAGAAGTCAGATCATTTATAGCCTATTTCCACCCATCCAAGGATGCCAAGAATAGTCAAGGACTACTTTTCTTAGCTCAGATAGCATCAACCTAAATCTAATAATGTCTTAAGGGTTTTGTTGGCATTTTCCAAAGGTGCATATCCAAACTGAACATACCATGGCACCACAGAAAACTGTTCTCAGAGTCAAAAGGCAAAATAATCACCTTCAATACCCTTAGGGAACTCTTTTGGACCAAGTTGCTGAGTAAGAGCTGATCTGCATTGGTTGAAGGTACTTAATCAATGAAATCACAGTCCCCAAACTGTTCAATTACCATTTGACTGCTTCCCCTCTCATGTCTTCCCTTCCAGCTCTTATAGGGACACTAAATAGTCACAAGGAGCAAGGAGTATGTGAAATACAATATCAATGTTTCTGAAATTCCTGTATAGAAAGGGGTCCCTGACATCCTTCTGGGCCCTGAGAAATTCCTTAGAAATATAACTTTGGCTAGGTGCCTTTGGGTCTGAAAATAGTCTGATAGGACACAGGGGGTCATGGATATACCATAAAATTGTCTAAATATTTACAAAGCACCCTTGTTAGCCTAATTATATTGCTGTATCTTTAAAATTCCAGGACTGCCTCCCCCTCCCCCAGATGCAGCTGGAACCATAAGATAGTAAATTCCTGACTCCCTCCATCTCAGAAAATATGTTCAATCATTACACAAAGACCCTAACCCTTCTCACCCCTATCTATATGGAACCCTATGTTTGCATATGTATATGTCAAGATAATATATCTAACTGCTGTCTTTGCTTTTTTAGCATCTTGCTTGCTCTTAGTACCTGCCCCCCTCCCCAAACACTATAAAAACCCTATCCCCTGCACACTTAGGTACTGTCTGAATTGGATACTCAATCCCTATACTGTCCCTGGGAATAAAGATCTCCAACCTTATCAAATTCTCTTTATCACTCTTTGGGTACAACATTTGGAGGCCCCAGCGAGATCTTGGTGTTTTGTGTCAATAAAGGAAAACACAGAGATTTGAGTTTAGGTTCGATCGAACTGTCTTTTCCTTTCCTAGGGGAGCTGGCCCCTGATAATGTTACAGGGCCCCAGGACTAGGTAGGCATAGTGTTAGTATGGACCTCTCCTAGACTGCCATCCCCCATGCAGCCTAAGTGGAGATCCTGTTACACCTCCAGAGGTAAACTTCTTCTGGTTATGGATCTAGACATTTGGTTGCAGGGGAATTCAGTATCAGACGTCATGTCTGGGGCCCCTCTTTTGGGTGCTCCCTGTGAAAGCAGGGACACATTTCGTCAGGCTTTGGGAGGGAGAGACAGTCGGGCAGGACACGAATCTTCCCTCATGGCATTCCTGAAATGTCAGGAATTTGCCATTGGCCTGTGTTTGTTGATATGTGTTGAGATTGTTAGTTTGGAAAATTCTGTTGTGTTTCTGTGATCTGTGCTTGTGCCTCATCTGTCTTTGTTTAGATTGTCTATTTACTTGTGTGTTCATGTTCTTCTATTGATTTGCTAGATGGGAAGAAAAGTTCCCCTAAAATTGTCGTTGGGTTGCCTCATTTAAATTGCTGCTCTTTGATGTTTTGGACAGCTAGATTTTTAGGCATCTAATGCCCTTACTGGCTCTCCCCTTGAGCCTGCTTTCTGCCTGTGTTACGTTGGGTAATCTGATCCCTCCCTCCTCACTTCTGTGTTGTCTCTTGAGCACTTCCAAGAGGTATTTTTTTATTTTTATTTGAAAAAAGGAATGGCTTTTGGTGTTAAATTGACTGAGGCCAAACTACTCACCCTGTTATTTTACTATTATGAGAAGGGCTCCCCATTCCTTGTTTATGTTCCCTTCTCTTTCCTGTTCTTCTTGATTGTGTGCTGCCAGAGTATTTCCTCCTCCCTCCCCCTTTCAGGAGAGAAAGTTACTTCAGGAAGTACTAGTAAAGTGTTAAAAGGGACTTTATTTTGAAATTAAAGAAACAGCAAATACTACCAAATATGTTAAACAAAGAAATCATAGAAAGAAATGCTATTTTAATTTGAAAATAAGGAAAATAAATTTCAGAAAGACAAGAGAGTCAGGTTAATCCTAAAGTGTATAATATGGTTACCAAGATGCCCATATAGGGGAAAATAAATAATCTTTTTTTCAGAATGATATGGCATCATTAGAGCTTCAGGAGTCTATCAGTATAGATTCAGATATTGTTAGTTATTACAGAAAATTATAGGACATGTAAGGGTTGAAGAATAGAAAACCAACCCTCCTCCCCCCAGAAAGAATCTAGGATTCTCTCTCTATAAAAGTTAATCAGTTTACTCTATTTGAAGAAGGGGAGCAGGAAATATTCTAATTAGGCTAAGAGATTTTTTGAATGACTGCCTTCTCCAGGATTTTAGCAATTGCAATCGAAATGTTAAGTATCAAAACCTTGGACTGAAAAATGCATTGTGAAATGTGAAATCATATCTGTAGTTTATATAGCTATATAAGCTATGTGACTCTAATTTGAATAGTATGAATTAAAGTCAAGAAGAGCTAATGACAAGGAATGGTGGGAAATGTGAGTTGTATAGTTTGTGTAAGAGATTCTGAAAGTACTGGAAAGAAAATCCAGACTTAGAGACAATTGGGGTTTCTTTTGAACCATTTGTTAAGTATGGAAAATGGTAAAAGTATGCAGACAGAAGGTTTGAGCAGGGTTGACTTTGTACACCAAAAATGGAGTTTGGGAACTTTGGAAAATGCTGTACAAATCATTAAAAGAAAAGGAGAAAGTATTAGAACTGTAAGTCTATAGGGAGATATATGTTTATATGAGGTTGGGGTGATTTAAAGTTTCATTAAATTGGTACTTTTTGTGATGTCTGGCAATGAATTGATTAGAAAAATAATAAACCCCACAAAGTGAAAAGTTTTATATGAAAGCAATTGCTAGGTAAATGTTAATTTTATGTTTTTATTGATCCTATAATGTGCTAATGTAAAGATACATGTAATTTGAATTAAGGGGTTTATAAAGAATATGTTTGAGTTTGTATTCTGATGTTTTATGGCCCCTCCAGAGTCATGGGAGTCAGGACAGACTTGTGAGTTATGTGTTCTTAAGCTTTAGAATAACTAAACAAGGGGAATTTTACACTGATGCCATTGGGAAAAATATGCAGTGAGTGAGTAATTATAAACAGTAAAGGTAAAGAATTAGTACATATCATTTTGATTATTTCAAATTGTGGGGAATCTCTAACTCCCAGACTATAGAATGTTCGAATATTAAGAAATGTTGTTCAGTGAGGAAAGTTCTTATAAATGAGAGCATTGAGAGGTTAGAATTGCACTGATGAAGATAAGAAGAATTTGCAAAATTTTTAGGCTTTTTGAAAGAAAATGATATAAAACTAATTTGAATATGGCTTTTGGAATTTAAGAGAAGTATGAAGAAAATTTTGTAGTAATAAGAAGGGATTTTTAGCAACAATTGGTCTTAAGAATTTTTTGCATTTTAAAGTTTTAGGGAATAAAGAAAACATACATGCAATTGAAATATGCTGTGTACAATTAGTAAGCTTTGTATAAGAACAATTTCAGCTATACTTTTTGAGGTTTTAAAATTGTTTCATAATAACAAAAGAATTGAAGTTTCACCTATCACATTTGTAAAGATTTTGTTATGAAAAAACAAAACAAAAATTAGATACTACCTTGCCAATGGGTTATAGTTCTCAAGGTCCTTTTGGCCCAGAAAATTTGTGAAAGGCTTTGTTTTTCACCTGATATTTATGAAAGGGAATACTGATATGTGAGATCAGTGCCGTTTATTATCTGTTAAAAAGAGGAAATTATACCTATAACCCTAACACTTTCATAGGTAATAAGTGTGCATTGGACTTTTGAAATTATTGTGTAAAACTAACATTGATAGAGGATCTAATTTTCTTTGAAAATAGAAGTGTATATGAAAGAAGAGATAAAATAAGTTATAAAGCAAAAATTCAGAAGAGGTTTGTTTGTAAAAGATACTTAATTATAAGGTTAAGTTTAAGAGAACCAGTTGTTGTGTGGTGCTTTAAGAGAATGAGATGTCAGCATGTTCTGTTTCCTGTAGGTTAAGAATTTAATGTTTATCTTATATCTTAACTGCCAGATACCCTTTTCAATGATATTGAATAAATGTGAGGGGCTTTGGAAAATGATTAGGAAATTAAAAATTATATAAGCCTAATTAGATGACCTATCAATAAGGAAGATTGAAAGGTGTTGTCAAGCACGTGATCTGCTTTTGAAAATATAAATTATTTTACTGTAATGATGTGAAAATTGGAATTAATGATTGTTAATGAGGTAAATTGTCAAAGCATGACCCTTTGGGTTCCCTGAAAATTTTAAATGATGTGTTGGACCTTGCTCTAGATCTGTAGGTCCAGGTATAAACGTAATAATGGAAACATTATTTTGTGAAATCTAGTTCTGAATGTGTTACACTTATTACTCTTTTGTTAAATTTAGAGCCCTCAGCCCTGAATTTCCAAACCCCATTCCCCCCACCCGTCACTAGGTCCCGTCCGATTCCCCTTGGAAGATTCCTTCGCTACATCAAAAGGGATGAAATACAAAAACAGGGAAGGGAATGAACATTCCTAGATCTGTCTCCCCTTCCCGCTGAACCAGCCTACTCCCCTCTTGGAAGATTTATTTGCTGAATAAAAAGGGGAGAAGAGGGTAGCAGGAGGATGGTGGGGAACTGGCAGAAAAAGTCTTATCTCAAAAACAATAGCTCAGAGACAGGACAGCTCAAGTACTTAAGCCGATGTGTGATTGGGAAAGAAAAAATAATCTAAGATCCGGGGTTAATAGACTCCTTTATTGAAAGGAAATCATGTGGCCTGAGTGATGACTCTCATTGTTTTTAAAGTCTCTGAACTAGATTTTTGGGAAGTGTGTTTAGGGTTTTAAAGGAGGGATACTAGTGTTTTAACATTTTGACAAAGTTTGTACAGAATGGGATGAATTCAATAACCTAGATTGTTAAATTAGTTTTAGATCATACTACTTAACACTATTGTGACTTTTCAAGGAGTTATGTGGTTTGGGATTTTAAACTATTGTAACACCTTTGTGTTAAAGAAAAGTGGTATTGGGTTACTAAGAAGACTAGGTTATCAGGCAGGTTTACTGATGTGTTTTTTGGGGAAAACTCTAATTAGTTTTAATGTTAAGTTTAATAATGATAACAATTGTATTTTTCTTTTGGATAGAGCTTTTGGAATGTGAGTGCTGGATTCTCTGTATAAGGTACTCTAAAGTTTTTATCAAACTAAGCTGTTTGGTAGTTAGTTGAATTGTAATTACATTGGGGTTTTAAATTTGTCATATGTATGAGATTGGATTCTGAGAATCTGTGTAGAGACAAAAGTGTAAAGAACATGGGATATTAATTTTGCTTTTGTCTAAGGGAAATGTGATATTTAAATAAGAATCTTAATGTTTAACATATATTAACAATGCATGTTTAAAGAAGTCAAGAATGTGGACTTCTCTCCTGGTAACTGCAAACAGCTGATGGGGGTTCTGAACAAATTACAATTGTGGGCCCTATTGTAAGGTAACTCATTGATGAATAAGATGTTTTTATCAGTTATGTGATGTTCTTTTGTAACTGCAAAGAAATAATATTTGCAATATTTAGGTATCTCTTGTGAAAATGTCTTTTAAATACTATATTGTTAAAGCCTGGGATTAATGTGATTGTTTTGAAGAGCAATAAGGAAAATATGAAAAAGTATGACCCTTTCTGGAATAGATCTGTGGGTTCATAAATAATGTAATAATGGAGGAATTGCTTTGTACAATCCAGTAATTTATGTGTTACTCTGTTATTCACATAAATTAATAATGCATGTTGGAAATGTAAGGCTACCTGAAATTTTTAATGGATTTAAAGAATTCTGAAAAGTAAATTATATGTTAGAGGGGTGGCTAGGTTGCTCAGTGGATAGAGCACAGGCCCCAGAGTCAGGAAACTTGGGTTCAGGTCAGGCTTCAGATACTTGCTTAGCAGTGTGACCCTGGACAAGTCACTTAACCCAATTGCCTTGAGAAAAATAACCATTTGTAGATTGAGGGTGGATAATAGGTAAACAAGATTATGTATAGAGGTTTCTAGCTATGGATGTGAATTGGGGATATTTTGGATATATACATATATTATATATACATATATATAATATATGTATATTCCAAAGCAGTGGTTGTTTGCTTTGAAGTAAAAGCACTATATAATATAGGAAAGATAAATGCAAGATAATTTGACATTTCTCTGTGCAATCTCTTGGACAAAGGAGGTAAGATATAACAGGCTAGAAGGAGGTTTCTCTAGCCAAGGGGAATTTGAAATACCTTCTTTATATACAGATAGAGTAGATATGATTTCAGACAAAGGGATGTCTCTAGTAAGAGGTAGGATATAGGCTTGTAGGGCCAGTCATATTTAGAATACTTGCTTTTAGGCAAAGACCCAGAAAGGATAATTTGAGCTTTAGGTAGGGGGTTTCATTAATTGGAACTCCATTAAGATTATAATTGGAATTTAGTGAATTGTATTCACTGGAAGTTCTAACTAGGTAAAGCAACCATTTTAGATTAGCTTTTAATTAATTTTCTCTTATGTCAGATACCAGGATGGTCAACAAAAAGGAAATGCCACTGGGTACATGCCATGTCCTTGCAGCCAAGAAAGCCAAGATATCAGGTGACTGGGCTGGGCAGCCAAAGGGGTGTGGCTGAGGTTGGACCCCTTTGACTTGATTTCCCCAAAATGACATTTGATTAATATCTCACCTGGAAGAATAAATCTGGCCTAAGACATTTGACTTACCCACGTGACCTCTGTCTGGACACTGACATGCAATATTTATATCTATAAAGAAATTTTCCTTTAATGTCCTGGATCTTTATAGTTAGTTACTAAGGAAACTAGAAAAAGAAATTTTAAGTGAATTGGATCTAATATACAGAGATAGATTAGCTGTGTTAGGTGTGTGGCTCTGACACCTGCTAACAGCTACATGTTAAGGTAGGAATTAAGTTTCTTTAATTCTTAGAAGGGATATATATATGTAAGAAGAAAAATGGTAAATTCTTAGGAAAATTATAGTTTTAAGGCCTAGCTTAAGGAAAGGAATGTGAGTCAGATAGGTATATCAGGAAAAGGAAAATCAATGGTATATTTGAGAATATTTTGAAAAATTTCATTTTTGTTAAGGATATTTGAGACATCATTGTAATAAGAGCAAAGACTAAGATTGTTTATTTTTAAACCATATGCTGGGTACTCTGAACTAAGATGATTGTTGAATGTATTTTACAAGCTTAAGACAGTATGACAATTCTCATTGGGAGTTGCCTCATGTAGTAAAATAATAATGAAATTTTATTGTGTTAAATTATGTGCATCAAAATGGCAATAAGGCAAAATGTAAATTGCAATAAGCCCAAAATTCTCATTGTCTTGTGAAGAAAACATGTGTTTTGATTGAAGTAAAATGTTAAGCAGAATCTTTACCAGAAGACAAAGTCTCAACTAGTCATCTGAGCTGGAGAGGACTTTTCAGAACAGATTCAGAAGATGCAGAAGGACATTGGAGATCTCCAGGAGAGAAAAGAGAGCAGAGACACAGGACCAGTTCATCTCTACCATTTCTCACCAATGTTTACATTGTATAGTCAAGGTATCTGTTTTTGTAATCTTCCCTTGATATTGTAAGTGTGGCACCCTTGCTTATGCCCTTCTCCCTATGAAAAGGAGGAGAGGAAGGGTGCTGATATTCTCCAGTGAAAGAAAAGGAGGAAGACTATTGGGTAGTATGTTTATATCCTAAGGAGAGTCTTATCTCTGATGTAGCTGGCCTTTACAACTTAAACAGATAGGTCAATTGAGATGTAATGATCATACCTGGATCCTTTGTAAAGATGTTTGTAGTTCATGCTTATCCAGGTTATGAAGATGATAACTCAAGGGTTTGAGGTATTTTGAAAAAAAAAGTGAGGAATGAAGTACAATATCAATGTTTGTGAAATTCCTGTATAGAAAGGGGTCCCTGACATCCTTCTAGGCCCCGAGAAATTCCTTAGAAATATAACTTTGGCTAGTCACCTTTGGGTCTGATAGGACACAAGGGGTCAAGGATATACCATAAAATTGTCTAAAGATTTACAAAGCACACTTTTTAGGCTAATTATCTTACTGTAACTGATAAATTCCAGGACTGCCTACCCCTTCCCCAGATGCGGCTGGAACCATAAGATAGTAAATTCCTGACTCCCTCCATCTCAGAAAATATGTTCAATCATTACACAAAGACCCTAACCCATTCTCACCCCTATCTATATGGAACTCTGTGTTTTCATATGTATATGTCAAATAGTATATCTAACTACTGTCTTTGATTTCTTTGGTATCTTGCTTGCTCTCAGTACACCCCCACCCCAAACACTATAAAAACCCTATGTCCTGCACACTTAGGTACTGTCCGATTTGGGTACTAAATCCCCAGACTATCCCTGGGAATAAAGATCTTCAACCTTATCAAATTCTGGTCTCTTTATCACTATTTGGGTACAACATATGCATCCTGATTCTCTTCCTAGGGTTCCTTCTACTAGATTTCCAAGACACCAGAAGACATTAAATATTCTAGGATCTCAGGTTTTAATTCTGGTCTTTTCTCTCCTCCCAGTGACTCCCCCCAACTCCTACCTTTGAATCACTGGGATTATTTAGGCAGAAGGGGAAAAAAAGAAGCAAAGGAAGGAAGAAGGTGTTTTTTGGAGTAAGAAGCATCCAGGCAATTTTCTGAGCCTGGGTAGCCAAAGACAGAAATTCTTAGTCACTCTTCTCAACATTGACAGCACCACTGCTAAGATGAAGGGGGAAGGGGTATCAGAATTTAACATGGTAATTAATGCCAGTTGGAGTTCATCAGTAGGCTTATATGCTACAACAAACTAGTTATGCATTTGGCATGGAAGATATGGCATGGCAACACAGGTCTCCCAGACAAGTCAAGGAGAAAACAGCTGTGTGGGCTTAAGTCCAAGAAACTGTAGCTAGTAGAGAGTCATTATAGAGCCTCGAAAAGGAAGTATGCCTTGATGATGATGATGATGATGGTGATGATGATGATGATGATGATGATGAAAGTCTCTATTGACTAGTCCCTCTAAGGATTGTTTAAGTAAGATATAGGTGGAAGAGTAGCTGATTATTTCTACTAAGAAGATACTTAAAGGAAATGATCTTCAATTTGACAAAAACACTTCCTGCTACAACTTGAGAAGGAACTTTGAGATAGACTTTGTAAAAAACATCAACTGATACAAAAACAATTAAACCTGGAGAGATATACAATTGGACTAGAGGTGGGACTCTGGAGAGAGAGACAAGGCTGTGATAGGAGAAATTTAGAATTTGAGAATACTTTTTGTTAGATTCTGCTTGGTCTTCAGGGTGTAGAACTGACAGCACATAAATTAGGGAAGAAGAACCTCTAACCTCTCCATAAAGGGAGGTTATATTGAGCCGTGTCACCCTGGGCAAGTAACTTAAATTCTCTATCTCAGTTTCTTCAGCTGGAAAATGGGGATAATAATAGAACTTCCCTCACAGAGTTGTGAGGAACAAATTAAATAATATAGCTGAAGTACTTACCTAAATACTTATTTTCATTATTGTTGTTATATTACTTATCATAAATGTAATTTGGTTCTATGACATTGAAAAGATAGTGCAAGGAGAAGTGAGAAAAGTTTATAATATAATAATAGCCAGAATTTCTATATCTAAAGTTTGCAGACATAATCACATGTTATTCTCACAACTCAATAGAAATTCTAGCTATGTAATACATTCTTTATTGACTCAGGACAAGAAGCTTGAATGTTTCCCAGCAGGTTCCTTGTCTCCCACAACCTGAGAATTCAATTCCCAGTAGGAAAAGAAGACATGGATGGGGGAAAATAATGCTCTCTGCAGAGATAGTATTGCCAATGGGCAGAACAAGTTGAGAATCTCGCTGGAGACCCTAAAAATGGCAGGACACTGTCAAGTTGATTCTGGGATTTGGAGTCCTCCTGATGAGTGAAGATGCTCCTTGATATGCATCAGGCCTCACAGGATAAAGGGAAATCCCCAAGGATAACTAGATGTCAGGTTCTTAGAGTTACCATTGCCCCAGAAGAAGGGTCATCCACTGTCTGAAGGGAGAGTAATAGAGAGGGCAATCTGAACTGGTTTTGGTTGTGGATGTAAGCCAAAAGATATCAAAGAGAACCTAACTACCTGGAGAGTGGTGCCAGAAGGAACTTAGTGACAGTCCTACTGCTTCCCAGGCAGACCAAAGATGGGGAGAGGGAGAGGAATAAGGAAAAAAAAACAAAGTTCTGCTAGTGATTTAATAGATCATCCAGTCCAACTCCTTCACTGTAGAAATAGAAAAACCAAGAGCCCAAAAGATTCCTGTGGCATACTTTAGAAGAAGCAATGAGGCAAAAGTCTCCATGAAAAATCTAAGACAAGATATAGCATAACCCCAATCCATCTGAACACCTGCCCTATCATTTCCACCATAAGTCACCTAAAGTTTCTATATTAAAGAACCTAAATGGATTTTCCAGTTTCCTGCACTCCCAGTAATTAGGAGAGAGGGGAAAGCTGGAACAATCCTTTCGCTCTAACATAAGAAATAGAGAGGGGAACCATGTGGGACTAGGAACTTGGCTAGTCCTATACTTTGGACTTTCCATTTTAATTCTTCCTGCTCAAGAGAAGATTTTCAGTCCTTGATTTCCACAGCTGTAATTTCACACACACACACAAAACACACAAACATACACACAATATTCTAGAGAGAATAAAGGGAGTTTTACAAGTTCTTTTTCCACAAGGAAAGGTTACTTCCCCTGAAATATCCCAGAAGGAAGGAGAGAAGGAAAATCTTACTCCCCAGAACCTTTGGAAAAAGAGCCTTAGGTCTGAATCAAAAATGACACTGGAGAGACAGACTGAGCACATGGGTTGGGAGAGACATAAAGAATGTGTTATATTGTGAAGTTATCCCCTACACCATGCTGTGGAGGCCACAGCCCTTATCCAGTTTCCTGAGGGGTTGGAAGAAGGCTAAAAGCATTAATGGAAAATCTATGTCTGCCTGTTTGGGTTCCAGGAAGAGGAAGAAGTTGGAGCCCAGTCCAAAGTGGCCCATTCCCATCCATCAGGGAAAGTAAACTCTCCCCTCCTCTTTCTATCTCCCAAGAAGAGGCTTCAAGGATAACCCTCTATTACTAACTAGATCCCTAGCAAAGGTGCTGCTAGGAAAGATATCATCAGACTTCCAGCTGCTTGAGTTAGATTACCTTATTAAGGAAAGAAACAACATCTTTTCCCTGAGATGGCTTGAATTCAGTCCTATTTGGAAAGATAGGGAAAACCAAATCTTAAGATCTATAAAGGAAACTCTTAACTCAGCAAGTATATCTTGTGTTTCTTGGGAAACAATTGTTTGAGGTTAAGGACAGGTTTGAACTCAGGTCTTCCTGAAGTCAGGGCCAGGGCTCTATCCACTGTGTCATCTTGCGGCCCCTTGGCAAAGTGCATTCCAAATCCAGGAGTAGATAACAGTCAGATGCTGTCCTAGTGCCTCATTTGGAATATTCAAGGGATCTTTCCAATATTCTGGCACCTCCATTTTAATTCGACGATATGCAGTTCCAGGCTCAGCATCTGCCTTTGTCAGTCAAGTTGCAGAAAAGGATGGGATGTATTCAAGATCACATGGTAAAAAAAATGACTAGTGGCACAAGTGTGGGGCAGGAGGAAGGGAGGCCAGAAAGAAGGTGGAAGAAGTCATCTTTCTTTTCACAGTGCCTAGAAACCCTGACAGTTAGAGAGGACAGTTTCTCTTGAGTTTGAAGTAGTAAATCTCGACTTCAGCCTTGAATACCTAGACTTCTTTCTACCATTGCTTCCTAAAAACCACAGCTTCAAGAAGGAAAGAAAGGAAACAACATATTTTCCCTGAGATGGTTTTATTTTGAAGTCAAATAAACAGGAAAGAGACAGTGAATATTACCAAATATGTAAACAAAGATATCATGGAAAGAAATGTTATTTTAATTTGAAAAAAAATGTTGTTAGAAAATTTCAGAAAGACAAGAGAGTCAGATTAATCCTAAAGTATATAATGTGGTTACCAAGATATTCAAGTATATGGGAAAGCAAATAGTTAATCTTTTTTCTAGAATAATATGGTAACATTAAAGCTTAAGGAGTTTATCAATATAAATTCTGATAATGTTGGTTATTACAGAAAATTATGGGACATATGAGAATTTAAGAATAGAAGATCAACTGCCCCCCCAGAAAGTATTGTCCCTTTGTAAAAGTTATTCTGCTTACTCTCTTTGAAGAAGGGGGGCAGGGAATATTCTAAGTAGGCTAAGGGATTTTTGGATGACTGTCTTCTCTAGGGTGTTAGCAGCTATAATCCATAAGTGTTAAATATTAGAACCTTGGAATGGAAAATGTATTGTGAAAAGGGGAATCATATCTGGTTTATATAGCTGTATAAGCTATGTAATTCTAGTTCAGAAGAGTATGATTTAAAGTCAAGCAGAGATAATGAAAAAGAATGGTGGAACAGTATATTGAGGAAATGAGTTGAATAGTCTGAGTAAGCAGTTCTGAAAGTACTGGGAAGAAAATCCAGACATAGAGATAATTAGGGGTTTTGAACAATTTTGTCATTTGGGGAGAGTTTAGAAGAAGTTTAAGAGAGAAAGAACCTTTAAGGGAAAGATTGAGAAGTTATAGGAGAGGGGAGTTTTCCTTATGAGTGTCTGAGAAAGATCCCATGCTTTCTCCTTGGGTTGGGGGAATGGGGTGGTGGATTGACACATTGTGGTCTCCGGTCCCTCCACCATCTTGTTAAGACTTGAACTCTAGACTGAGTCTACCTAAGTATCCCATACACCTGTGGAGGGGGGGGGGCAGAAGAGGAGACTTCAAGTACTGAAGCCTTAAAGAGAAAGAGACTCCATCACATGTGGATATGTGATAATAAAGGAAATATATATATATATATATATATATATATATATATATGTATGTATGTATGTATGTATGTATGTATATACTAGAGTTTTGGGAAGCACCTGAGGATTTTAAAAAGAGGGATATAAGTGTTGTAGCATTCTGACAAAATTTGTATGGAATGGGAGGAATTATTAAATTAATTTGGGATTATATACTATTTTAACACTGTTTTTACACTTTTGCAAGGAGTTAAGTTATTTGAGATTTTAAATTTTATTGTAAAACCTTTGGGTTAAAGAATACTGGTATTGTGTTAGAATAGAAGTAACTGTGTTATTAGGGAGGTTTACTGATTTCTTTTGGAAATAAAACAGCAATTCTGATTTGTTTTTAATGTTAAGCCTAATAATGCTAACAATTGTATTTTTATTTTAGATAGAGCTTTTGAATGTGAGTGCTGGATTCTTAGTATAAGGTACTCTAAATTTTTATCAAATTAAACTGTTGGGAAATTTAATTGTTTTTGATTGGGGTTTTAAATGTATCATATATATGAGATTGGATTTCACAATCTGGGCAAAGAAGTCTGGAAGACAAAAGTATAAATATCATGGGATGTTCAATTTACTCTTGTTCTAAGAGAAATCAGATGTTTAAATAAGAATCTTATGATTTAATGTATATCAACAATGTGTGTTTCATTCCAAAGAATTCAAGAATGTGGACTTCTCTCTTGGTGGCTGCAGACAGCTGATGGGGGGATTCTGAAGAAATGGCAATTGTGTGGGTCCCATTGTAAGGTAAAGTATCAGTATTTATCAGTTATGTGATATTCTTTTGTATCTGCAAAGAGATTATATTTGCAATATTTAGTTATCTTTTGTGAATGTTATTTAAATACTGTATTGTTAAAGCCTGGGATTAATGTGTGATTGCTTTGAAGAGCAATAAGAAAAATATTAAAATGAATGGCCCTTTCTGAGATAGATCCGTGTGTTCATGAATAATGTCATAATGGAAGGATTGCTTTGTTCAATCTAGAAATTTCTGTGTTACTTTTATTGCTGTTATGTTATATTGAAATTAATAACACAAGTTAGAAATTTAAGGTTACCTAAGATGTTCAAAAGATTTTTCAGAATTCATAAAAGTAATTTGTGTGTTAGGGAGGCAGCTAGGTGGTGCAGTGGATAGAACATCAGTCTTGGAGTCAGGAGAACTGAGTTCAAACTGGGTCTCAGACAGTGATTACCTAGCTGTATGACACTTGACCCCAACTGATTTACCAAAACAAAAGTAACAGTATGTATGTTGAGAACAGCTAGCAACAAAACAAGTTTATGTATAGAAGTTTCTAGTTATACAAGTGAATTGGGAATATTTTGGAATACATACATACATATATATATATATATACATATATATATATATATATATATATGTATATTCCAAAACTGGTTGTTTGCTTTGAAGTAAAAGCACTATGTAAAATGAGAAAGATGAATTCAAAGATAATTTGAGATTTTTCTGTTTAATCTCCAGCACAAAAGAGATGTTAATTTGTTGTAAAATACAACAGGCTAGAAGGAGGTTTCTCCAGCCAAGGGGAATCTGATATACCATCTTTATATAGGACTGGATTAGATATGATTTCAGACAAGGGGATATCTCTAGTAAGAGACAGGAGATGAGGCCTGTAGGGCCAGTCATAGGTATAATACCTGGTTTTAGACAAAGACTCAGGAAGGACACTCAGTTTTAGGTAGGGATTTCATTAACTGGGACTCCATTAAGATTATAATTGGAATTTAGTGCGTTGTATTCACTGGAAGTTCTAACTAGGTAAAACAACCATTTTGCACCACAGGACTTTCAATTTTCCTCTTATGTCAGATACCAGGATGGTCAACAAAACGAAATGCTCCTGGGTAAATGTCATGTTCTTGGAGCCAAGGAAGCCAATGGGCTAAAGATGTCAGGGGATAGGCATGGACAGCTGAAGGGGTGACTTTTCAGTATGGCTAAGGTTGGACCCCTTTGACTTGATTTCCCCAAAATGGGGAGCATGGAGGACACTGAATGGGGTAAATCTCATTACATTAAGAGATACAAAGAACCTATTGCAATAGAAGGAAAGAAGGAAGAAGGTGAAAATTGTTTGGATCTTACTCTCATTAGATTTGATTTAAAGTTAACATACATATACTCAGTTCAGTTAAGAAACTTTTCTTACCTTTAAAGTGTCAAAAAGGGGAAAGGGGAGGGAGGAAGAAAAGAGGAACCAACAGAAAGAAGAGAAGGAATAAGGGGCAAAGGGAAAGGGAAAGGGGAAAAGAGGGTAGCAGTTTGGATATAGAAGGGCAAACACACTGAAGGTGAGAAATATGGATTAAGGGGAGGAAAAGGGGAAAAAACGCAAACCGAGGGAAGATAACAAGAAGGGCAATAAAGAGCTAGTAATTATAACTTTGAATGTGAATGGGATGAACTATCCCTTAAAATGTTAGCAAATAGCGGAGTGCATTAAAAACCAGAATTCTACTATATGCTGCTTACAAGAAACTCAGGTGAAGCAGAGAGATACATATAGAGTAAAAGTAAAAGGCTGGAGCAAAATATACCTTCCTTCACCTGAAGTGAAAAAAAAGCAGGAATAGCAATCCTTATCTCAGACAAAGCAGTTGCAAAAATAAATAGAGTTTAAAGAGATAAGAAAGGAAACTATATACTCCTAAAAGGTACCATAGACAATAAAGTAATTTCAATACTAAATATGTACACACCCAATGGTATAGCATCCAAATTCTTAGAAGAGAAGTTGAAGGAGTTACAGGAAGACATAGACAGCAAAACTCTACTAGTGGGAGACCTCAGCCTCCCATTCTCAGATTTAGATGAATCTGATCATAAAATAAACAAGAAAGAAGTTAAGGAGGTAAAGAGTTTGTTAGATTGTTAGAAAATCTAGGTATGAAAGACAATGGAGGAAATTGAATGGGGATAGAAAGGAATATAATTTTTGTTTTAAACAATTAGAAAGCTAGAAGGGAGATAAGAGGTCAATACTCTCTTGCTTTTCCAAGGTCAAATTTGCTACTAAAGAGCCAGCAATATTAGTAACATATTGGTTCAAAGCTCACCAGTCAGGATCTCCCTTTCTTTGGCATCCCCATTGGTAGTGAAAGATGAAGTTTCTTTAAAAATTAAAAAGTCTAAATCTTTCCTCTTTTAGAAACCTTAGCTGAGAGAGGAACAACCCATCATTCGGGGTAGGTTGAGTCATTTGTCCTACCATTACCCTTACATACCATAATCAGAAAGCAAGCTACACATCAGGAGCCAGTTCTTCATCTGCTAAATCCTTCCTAGGAAAGATTTGTCTAACTGATACAGTAATGGTGGCAATTTGAGAGGTTCCTTTAGTGACAGATTACAGCAAGCAAAGGACTTCACTAGGCTTGTCTTTGGAATTTCCAAGGCAATGCCCTTTCCCCTGGGCTCCACAAGTCTGCTGCCATGGGGGCCATTCCCTGGAATCCTCATCACTTTCAACTGATAAGTTGGTCTCAACTGTCCATTTCCTGGATCTACATCAAGTCCTTTCTTCTTTCATTATGACGTCTTTGTAAAATCCCTCAACATCATGAGCACTAGGTGGTGAGGTAGACAAAGTTCAGGGCCTAAGGTAGAAAGAAATAGCTATTTGACCCTGGGCAAGTCATTTAATCTCTTTCTGCCTCAGTTTCCTCAACTTAGTTTTCCTAAATATAAAATTGAGGATAAAAGTAGCAGCTATGTCTGAGGGTCATGGGAGGATTAAAGTAGATATTATTTGTGAATAACTTAGCACAGTGAATGGCAAATATGAGTATGAAATGAATACTCCATCTTCCTTCCTTCCTTCCTTCCTTCCTTCCTTCCTTCCTTCCTTCCTTCCTTCCTTCCTTCCTTCCTTCCTTCCTCCACCTGAGATCTCTCCCTCTGTGTTAGCAGAGCAATGATGAAGTCTCCCAATGCTCAGAAATAACTCTTCTTCTCTCCCATGGTATCTGACCAAACTCTGCTATAGACCCTGCTGTTGTCTTCAGTTTGGTATTCTGTGATGATGAATCCCTCCCTCACCCAGGAATGCAGGTGTAAAAAAGAAAATAGAAATTTGTTTTTAAAAAAATTTACAACATACAAGAAAGTAACACAGAATTCAAGAAGTTATTAAAGAAAAGTCGCATGGATTACTAATTAATCTTGGCAGGTCAGCTGCCAGGTTAAGCTGAAGTCTAGAATCAAGAAGAGCAATAGCTTCAAGCATGAGCATTGCCTGAAATCTTCTGAAATCCCCCCTGAGAGTCCATGGGAAGAAATTGTGATTTGGAAATTGGGTGGTCTCAGATGTTGTTTCAGAACCTGAGTAATCTAGCTTGCCTTACTAATGAGAATGTGACCAAGGTGAGACTGGAGGTCAAGACAGAGTGTTTTAGCAGAGTGTTGAAGACAGAAGATTTGCAAAGTTTGGTTTCCAATTAATTTCAATATTCTCTTTGCCTATAGTTCTCTGCATCCCTGCCACAAATGGAGCCTGGCACTTCCTCTCCTTTCCAGTATTTAAGCACTTTCTCACTTGTGCTTGGCCCCACTGTGGCCAGTTTGGTGTGGGCTATGGGAACTGGATGTCCTGATGGAAGTTTAACAGTGACCCTTGTTCCAGGACCTCACTAATCCTGGGATCTGTCACTTCTGGGACCTGATAACACCCCCAGTGATGTGGTCTGAGTGCTGCTAATGTCCCGTTCTCTCAGGTTCAGGCTTTTGCCAGTTTTATCACTCCTGCATTCTGAGCACTGCCCACCTCTGCCAGGCTGAGTCTTGCTATGGAAGCTGCTGCTGTCCTCCTATTTTAAGAAATGCTCATGGAACCATCCTATAGGGGCTCCTCACTCATCTCTCCCTAGAAATTGCAGAGACAAAGAATGATATTTCACAAGAAAAAGAGAAATTCACTTTTAAAAATTATAAAATCGATGTAGGATTTATTTTTATTTGTAAAGCAACTGGGGTGTCTTCTGTCCTGTCCATACACTAATTTCAGAAATATTCCTAGATTCTGGTAAAACTCAGGTATTTTCCTCTCAGATATATTTCCCCTAATGCTTCAGATTAAGAAATCCCAATAACCAGATGACCCAATAACCAAATCATAAATTCCATATAAAAATACCTTTGGCATAATTCTTAGACAAGTCCACAAATCCAGACTTAAAGTATACCCATGTTTTCCACAGTTGATGAAGTTGTCAGTCATTATCATTACATAGTTTATTAAGCTTAAAGAAGAATTTATATCATTTAACAACTTTAGGTCTGACTTTTTTTAGAAACGTTTTATTTATGTTGAATTTTACAATGTTTCCCCTAATCTTGCTTCCTTCCCCCAACCCCCCCAAAGAAGACTGTTTGTCAGTCTTTACATTATTCCCAAAGTATGCATTGATCTCAGTTGAATGTGATGAGAGAGAAATCATCTGAAGTAAGAAACTTAAAGTGTGGGATACAGCAGAATTCCATAATAAGATAACATTTTTTTTAAAAAATTAAAGGTAATAGTCTTCATGAACACAGAGTACATGCAAATCCTGGATACTGAATGCTCACTCTTTACTGTTCAATCCAATCACCTTGAAGCAATTGGAAAATCCTCATAGTATGACATACAACAGCAGTAGAAAGGAGGATCTATATAACTCAATAAATATTGTTATGTATAAACTAACTGCTGCCAGAAAGTATGCAAAGCCTTGAGTTTACAAAAAACCCCAAATATTAATAAACATACAAATAAAAAAGTCAGTCCCCCAAAAGGAGTTCAAAATCCTTTCTTTTCTCTACTTTTATCACTAGTCTTCATTTTTTGCTATTATTTTTGACTAAATATCACATTGCAAAAATTAATTGATTTTATCTAGCAAACAGTTACATTTCAAACTATCAAGTGGTTAAAATAAGAGTAGGAAATTAATATTTTACAAATAAGTGATGCAGTAGACAGTCAGTTCAAATTTGACTTCAGACCCTTAATAGCTTTATGTTAATTATCTTTTTTTTTGCCTTAGTTTCCTATATAGAAAATGAGTTGGAGAAAGAAACAGCAAGTCACTCTTGTAGTTCTGCAAAGAAAATTCCGAATTCTTGGTATCAGTGATAAAAGGGAATAAATTACTCCTCCTGGAGATTGATAGCTGGGGAATAACCCACTAGAATAGAGTTTGTGCTGACAATAATATCAAGAATGCAACCCCACCTCATCAGGAAGGTAGAGTTTTGGTCCTTGGTTTTGGCAAGTAGTAAATGGGATAAGGAGCTGGGAATATATAAGTTACATGTGGGGTTTGTATTAAGATTCCTTGCCTCTCTTCTGGGACACCAATGCATTGTTGGTGGAACTATGAACTGATCAAACCTTTCTGGAGTGCAATTTGTAATTGCACTCCAAGGGTAATAAAAATGTGCCTACCCTATAATCCAACAATTCAACTATTGGGTCTATATCCTGAAGAAATGATGAAAAAGAGTAAAAACCCCACATGAATATTTATAGTAGTTCTGTTTGTAGTGGCAAGGAATTGGAAATTGAGGGGATGTCCATTAATTGGGGAATGGTTAAACAAATTGCAGTATATGTATGTGATGGCACTCTATTGTTTTTTCATTTTGAATTATAAAGATTTTCTTATTTTGAATTTTACAATTTTTCCTCTAATCTTACTTCCCTCCCCCCTCCCCATTGAAGACAATTTGCCAATCTTTACATTGTTTCCATGGTATACATTGATCCAAACTGACTGTAATGAGAGAGAAATCATCCTTAAGGAAGAAACATAAACTATAAGAGTCAACAAGATCAGAAAATAAGATAACAGTTTTTTCTAAACTAAAGGTAATAGTCCTTGGTCTTTGTTCAAACTCCACAGTACTTTCTCTGCATTCAGACAGTAATCTCCACCACAGACAGCCCTAATTGTCCCTAATTGTTGCACTGATGGAATGAGTGAGTCCATCAAGGTTGATCATCGCTCCCATGTTGCTGTCAGGTTGGACAGTGTTTTCTGGTTCTGCTCATCTCACTCAACATCGGAACTCTATAGTTTTATTAGATATCAGGAGGGATGGGATTTAAGAGAAACTTGGAAAGACTTGCATGAATTGGTGCTGAGTGAGATGAGCAGAACCAGAATAATGTTGTAGACCCTAACAATATTCTGTGATGATCAACCTTGATGGACTTCTTCACTCCATCAATACAATAATCAGGGACAATTTTGAGGGATCTGTGATGGAGAATACCATGAGTATACAGAGAAAGAACTGTGGAGTTTGAACAAAGACTAAATATTATTATCCTCAATTTTTAAAAAAAAGTTGTCTTAAATATTACATAATTTTGCTCTCCCCAATATTTTCTTCCTTCCTTAAGGATATATATTCTCTCTCAACACATCTGTGCATATCATGGAAACAATGTAAAGACTATCAGATTAGCATCTATTTGGGGGAGGGGGGAGCAAAAGAAGGAAGAGGGAAAAATTGCAAAATTCAAAACCCTGCAAACAAATGATTGGTAGAAACTGCTATTGTATATAATTGGAAAGTAAAATACTTATTTAAATAGTAAAGAGCCTTGCTTCTTTCTCTGAAGTCACATGTCCCTCAGCTATATGCAGTCTCATAGTCTTACAATTCTCTCTGTCAATGTACTCACCGTCACAATGCTATCTTTCCAGGGAAATGCCCACCTGCCCGTGCAGAATTGGTATATATTTTTTAAAGTTCCCTTAGTTTTACTTATATTCTTCTTGCTTGATATATATTCTTAACTTGGGAGCTTTGGAATTTGGTCTTGATATTCCTATTACTTTTCTTCCTAGATCTCTTTCAGGTGGTAATTTTGTTCTTTGTACTTTATTGTGTTGTTCTATTTCAGAGCAATTTTCCATAATAATTTCTTTAATATTGCATCCATTTTTATCATAACTTCCATGTTGTCTGATAATTCTATGTTGTTTCTCTGCAAGTTGTTCTTGGATTAGTTATTTTTTTATTGAAATGTTTCAGATTACTTTCTGCTTTTTCTGTTTTCATTAGTTCTTGATATAATATAAGGTCATTCAACTACTCCTGACAAATTCTAATTTTCAGAAGGTGTTTTTTTTTCCCTTAAGATTTGGTATCTTGTAACTCAATTGATTGACTTACTTTTCATATATTCGAATATCTTTTTAAATGTTGATTGCACTCTGTTTGGCGTTCATTCATGGTCCTCTATTTCCCTGACTAGTCTTCTTATAACTCATAATTTCTTCCCTAAATTCTGGGATACATAATTGATATGATGATTTTGAGTGAAATCAGTAAAAGAGATAATAATGACTAGGAGTAATCATAGGTTCATTATACTGATTAATTCATTGTTGGGTTCATTTGCTTTGATTCCAAAAAAAATACCATATAAGTAGATTTCAGGAATGTAGGCAATGCATTTGACAAAGTGCTTCATAGTATTTTCAGATCACAATGAAGAGATATGATCTAGATGATGAAGCTATTTGGGACCTCAAAATGGCAGGGACCTTAGAAGGGATCTGTACTTGAATAAATTCCTTTTCGTTCTACAATATTCCTGAGAAATGGTGATACAGCTTCTGCTTCAAGGTCTTCATTTCTTGAGAACTCATTTTTGTTATTCAGTCATTTTGTTCATATCTGACTCTTGGTAACCCCAACCTCCACCCCTTAAGATTTTCTTGGCAAAAATATAGTGTCGGTATTCCAATTTCCTTTTCCATCTCAATCTACAGACAGGGTAAAATGATTTGCTCTTGCTGACAAAGCTAGGAGGTCAGATGTGAAGGAAGGAAGATGAATTTTCCTGACTCTAGGTCTGACAGTTTCTTTACTATAACATCTAGTGATCTGAGAACTCTGAACTTCCTGACAATGTCTTAGCCAGTCAGGAAATGAGCATTTATTAAATACTGCCTAAAGACCTGTCATTGTGTAAATGGGCAAAAGATAATCAGTGTTCTGAAGAAACTCAGTGTCAGTGGGAGACTACTTGAAAATATGTACATACAAACAAGCTATATACAGAATCAGTGATAATTAAGAGAGTTAATTATTCTTTAAAGGTTTAGTAGAATTCATTTGTACATCCATCTGATCTGGTCCTGGAGACGTTTTCTTAGGGAATTCCCTGATGGCTTCTTCAATTTCTTTTGTTGAAATGGGATTGTTTAAGTATTTTATTTTCCATTCTGTCAATCTTCAAAGATCTGTCATCTATAACAATTTTTAAAATTCTATTCACTTCCTCACCTTCATTCTTATTTTATGGTAAGAATTACATCATTCACTAAGAGGGAGTTTGAAGACTCCCACTAGTAAAATTTTTTAAAAATATATTTTTTAATGATTTGTTCAAAGCAATGGGGTTGTGACTTGCCTGAGGTCACCCAACTAAGCAATTGTTAAGTGTTTGAGGCCAGTTTTTGAATACAGATCCTCCTGACTCCAGGGCCAGTGCTCTACCACTGCACCACCAAGCTGCCCCCCACTAATATAGCTTTGTTGACTATGTCTTCCCCTTAATGGCTTAGCTTTTGCTCTAAAAATTTGGATGCCATATCACTTGATGCATGCATATTTAATATGTATACCACTTCATTGCCTAGGATATCTTTTAGGAAGTTTTCTTCCTTATTTTTTTAATCTGAGTTATTTTTGGCTTTGCTTTGAGATAAAGATTGTTGTTCTATTGTTTTTTTACTTCAACTGAAGCATAATATATTCTGCTCTAGCATTTATTCTTTAGCCTGTGTATATTTTATACTTTAAATTTGTTTATAGGAAGCAATAATTTATAGCATTTTGATTTTTAATCCACTCTGCTATCTCCTTTTATTTTTGTGAGTTTGTTGCATTCACATTCACAGTGATAATTACTAACACTGTATTTCTCTCCATCCTATTTGTACTTTTTTGTCTCCTCTCCTCTTATTCCTCCTCATCAGTGATTTGTTTTTGACTACTCTCTTTTTTAATCTGCTCTTCCTTTTCTCAATCCACCTCTCTTTTCTTTTCCCCTTCTGCTTTTATTCCTTTTTTAACTTTTACTTTCCCCCTGCTTTATTTTAATGCTCCCTTCTTCTCTTTTCTTTCCCCTTTCTCCTTCTACTTCCCTGAATAGTAGGCTAAATTTCTAAACCCTTCCTACCTCTCCAAAAGGCAATCAAGGAGAAGGAGTCAGAAGAGAGAACCTAGACTTCTTTTGGCCAGGGGAGTCACTGGCCCCCCATGGGACTCATCCTCAGTCTTGGGCTCCTGTAGGTTTCATAGAACCATTATTGGCTGGAAGAGCCTTGGGATCCCATCTAGTTAGAAGAAGAACCTGAGGTTTGGGGTCAACATGTTCTATTCATCTTCACAACAGAACTCTACCTGTGGGTCCCAGGACCTAGTCTGCAGGACAGACAAACACATGTGCATTTCAGTCCTCTTCTCTCTTTGCGAAGGCTGCAAGGGTCTCCTAGGATGGAACTGCTTATAATTGCTGTGACCTCACCCTCACAGTGCTCCACTCCACTGTCCCATTAGAAATACAATTCTCAAGTACCCTCAATATCATTAAATTATAATCAACCTATACCACACCCTCTTTTCAGTTTAGAAATAAAATGCTCATGAACTAAAGTATCATGTAAAATAAAATCATTTTATGATCAATTTATATCCAGATATTCTTAAGGACACTCTGTCCAACAATATTAAACCATCATGAGCTGAAATATCAGCTAAAGCATCACTTCATGATCAATCTATACCTAAGTCTAAGTATTTATCTTATAACTATTTTAAAAGAAATATAATTCAAAAGTGGTCCAAGTGTTTCCCCATGTAGGAATGTGCACAGTTTCAAGTTATTGACTAACAATTTCTCCCCTTTCTATTGACCTTTCACATATCTCTTTGAATCTTTTATTTAGAGATTGAATTTTCTGTTCATTTCTATTCTTTTTTTCACCTAAGTCCTCTTTTTCAATGAATATCCATCTTTTCCTCCAAAAGAACACACTAACTTTTACAGGTAGTTGATTCTTGGTATGATTCAAGATGCTTTGCCCACCAGTATACCATATTCAAGGACCTCTGATTATTTAATAATAAGTCCTACATAATTCTGACTGTTTTTCTTTGATATTTATATTTCTTTTTGACTTCTTGCAATAATTTACTCTTTGGCTGAGAATTCTGAAATTTGGCTACAATATTCCTTGAGTTTTTAATTCTAAGATCTTTTTCTGGAGAGGATCTAAGGATTCTTCCAAGTGCTATTCTGTCTTCTTGTTCCAGGGTATTAGGACATGTTCCATGATAATTTCCCGAAAGTTATTTTCCAGGCTCTTTTTCTTATCCAGGCTTTCAGATAGACTCATAATTAGTAAGTTATCACTCCTGGCTCTGTTTTCCAAATCCATTATTTTTCCTAATATGCTATTTTCCCTTCTATGTTTTTCAGCTTTTGTTTTTGGTTGATGAAATCTGGGTGTCTCATAGAATCATCTATTTCCATTTTTCAAATTGTAATTTTTAGGTTTTATTTTCTTTAGTTAGTGTTTCCTTTTCTAGTTAGTTAATTTTCATGTGCCAACTTTTCCCATAAATTACTCACCCCAGACACAGAGAGTGTTGGAGTTGGAAGAGATACAGAAGATCCTCTAGTCCAATATCCTCATTTTACAGATAAGGAAACTGAGGTAAAGAAGGGCAAAATTACTAGTCAGTGTAAGGGAGAGGCAGGATACAAATCTAAGCCTTCTGATCTGAGGACCAGTGCTCTTTCTACTACCTTGCACTGTTTTCCTATGAAGTTGATTCAAAAAATATCTATTAAATACCACTAAAGACTTTGAGATTATTATGGCATAAGACCCAAGTTTAAAGATGCTCTTAGACATGTGCCAGGTGTGTCCCTAGACAAGTTACACCCTCTTTCAGTTTTCCCATCTTTAAAATAGCATCTATTGCCAACTGTTATTATGAGGAGAAGCAAGAAAATATTTTTAGGGGCAGCCAGGTGGTACAGTGGGTAGAATACTGACCCTGGAGTCAGGGGGACCTGAGTTCAAATCCACCCTCAGATACTTATAAATTGCATAGCTGTGTGACGCTTGACAAGTCACTTAACCCCATTGCCTTAGATAAAAATTAAAAAGAAATCAAAAGAAATTATTTTTAAAGTACTTTGCGAACCTTAAATTGTTTGGTAAATCTTGGCTATTAAAATCTCAAAGTATTCAATTCCAAGTTTGGGAAATGCTACCTTAGAAGTTGAATTTTGGAACAAAAGCCACCAAAAGAAATTTCAGGCAGCTTGCTGGCCTAGACTTTCATAGTTAGGTCTTTGGACATGTAGCCCTAGTTCTGTGAATGCATATTTCTAAATTGGTGGCTATAAACAAAACAGCTACTTCATCTGGGTAGCCAATAGCAATTTCTGAAGACAGAGGAAAGATACTCAAAAGATTTTCAAGGACAAATTACTGTGGTCACACCATTTCTAGAGAAAAACGATTTAATTAACAACTGAATTATATTAATTTTATTTTATTTTATTTTATTAACTTGATTATATTAATTTAATTTTAGTAACCACTGATTCATGAAAGTAATTTGTGATTACTTTTCATCACAAGCTCAAAAATATGCAAAATTTAGATAATGCATCTAATAGATCATTGTTATCACTGAATGATTGTTTTTAATGTATTTTTTTCCTCCAAAGTGAAGGAGAAAATATACTTCAGCATAGTTTTCTTTTCTAAAGAAAACAGAAAAAATTCACTTTTTTAAAGCAGAAGAAATTTCACTAGGGTTACCACCCTAGTTCTCTTCATGCACAAGGCTTAACAAATATATGGTGAACACTTTCTCAAATGTCTCCTTACCCTCTTCACTCCTTAATTTTTCTTGTACTTATCTGAGTATATATAAATGGTAAAATGTAAACTAAGATGGCATGGGATAGGACCAGTATGAGGCCTTGTACAAAGCATGCACTAATTAAATGATTAAAATGAAACATTCTTCAAAACTTTTCTGAAAAAAAATCAAAATCAATTTAGATATAGAAGGTATTTATTGTCTTTCCCTGATTCTATCATGTAAAGAAGTGGTGCTTTGGGGTCATTAGAAAAAAAAAACAAAAACAAAAACACCAGAAAAGTTAATTATTCTGCTACAGGTTTACTCTCTATAATATTTTAGCTAGTATTTAAACTTTACCACAGAAAATGCAACACCAACAGGCTGACTACCTTGTTTCAATGTCAAAAGTAAATTTTTCTAAAAGATTATTTTTCAGAAAGTTCATACAAGACAGGAAGTCACATGGCAGTCAGAAGAAGGACACCATCAAGGTCTCTGAAGAACTGAGAAATTGTTGGGAAACATGGTACAGGATCACCTAGCATGGCCTTCCCACATCAAAGATAGGCCTGTGCTATATGAGCTCAGCAGAATTATAGTAGCTTAAAAGAAACGTGAGGAGTGCACATTTAGAGACATCTCCACTTCAGATATTCACACATACTATTTGTTCCTGATCTGTTGTAAAGAGTCTGAGTTTGTATTGATGTGATCAGCCACAGTTGACTTGACCCCAATGAAGTTTGAGATGACTACTATACATTTAGCTGCTGAACATGATTATAATTGAAAAGTCTGCTACTTCCCTTTGAAATATAAACATAATTCTACTTCTTTCTCTAGAAAAATTGTGAAGCTTTTAAATCTCTCCCTGAATTCTGAAAACTATTCATGATAACCCTCACTAGTTTTTTTTAAATATTCTACAATGATAACCCCTCCCAAAAAATTCATTTAAAAATTATTAGAAAGCAAAATAACATGGAGAGTTCAGAGGAATAGAGTTTACAAAGCAGCTCACACAATAAAGTACACGACATAACTCCTTGAAGAAAGTCAAAAACATGAAAGAACATCTGACAAAATCACATTTGCTAGAATTACATTGAGAAAGGTTTAACAAAAGAAAATGCACATTTTGGGGGGAAAGGTTCATTTAAAAAATAAGGCGAAGAATGTATTAATTTCATTAACTATTTTATTAACTATAATTTCTTTTTATGTCAAGTTTTTCTTATAATAATTGTCTATTTTCTGATTATCATTCTTCTGAGTCTTCATTCTCAAACTTTCCAGAAAAGTCAGAGAAAGAAGGGTGTGAAAAAAAGGAATGAATTAGTCCTATAACTTCATCTTTAGCATCTCTCCCTTCTTCATTCTACTTCTGTCGCTCCTATATACCTCAATTTTCCCATGTTCAACTAGTTGCTGATTAATCTTTAAATTAAAATGTTAATTTGGTAGTAGTAAACCTTTCTATTGTGTGGACATCATCTCTTGGTTCCAATACAGGCAGTGTAGGGGCACATGAATTAGCAGAGATGAGCTGTTAACAGTCTTGGCATTCTAGTTGCTGGGTAATAGCAAAATAAGAGTGGGAACTTTATTTTTATGTGTTAATGATATTTCTCTACATAACTCTCAATTCCCAAGGACTCCTAAACACACTAAAAAGCATTCTTTTTTGTAAATAAGAGGAGTTAAGCAAGTTAAAAATACAAAAACTGAAAACATATGCCTCATTCCACATGTCTGGTCAACCACATTTCTGTTAAGAGGCATGCTTGGGGTGGAAATTTAGAAAAAATTCTGTAGGAACAGAGGGAGATGGACAAAAGTAGATAGAAAGTAGAAAGCTGCTGCAGTTATAACTGAAGGCAAAGATGGAGAAGAATAAAAGGGACGTAGAAGTGGCTTAATGCATAGGCAGATTAGATCTGGTCACCTACATAATATGATGTTGAATATCAAGAACTCAATATCAGGAATAGTTTATGCAGCAGGTTTTATTTTCTTAGGAAAAATGCATTCTCTTTAAATCTGTAGATTTGATTATCACCAATTATGTATACCTTAGAGCACGAATTAATTTCAAATTCATTTGCTTCTTGACAGCTAGCTGACAAAAAAGTACTGAAGTTAAAATTAAAAATTTTCAGGGAAAATATGAAAGGTAATTTTTGAGTAGCTAAGTAGAAGCTAGCCTAAAGTAAGAATAACAGGCTAGTGAGAGAATAACAAAATGAGAAGAGACTGAAGACAATCCACTTTACACTTTACCCTCCTTATCTGAAGCAACACATGGAAAATTAAAAAGTTTTATAATAGAATAGATCAAAAGACCTGAATTCTAGTCCATTTACTATCAATTTATTTCTTAAAGGTTTAGTTTCCTCATCTACATTTTGGGGAAATGCTAGTATTATCTATCTTATAGAACTAAGGACTTACAAAAAGGGTTTGCTAAAAATCTTAATGCAGTTTTAAGTTATTTAAAGCAGCCCTACAACTTTTGGGATACCCCATAGAAATGTGAGTTATCACCTAGTGTAAGAAAGGGAGGAAAAGGGAATAGATTAGATAAGAGATGATTGGTTTAAAACAACTATACATCATTTAAACTTTAAATAAAAAGATAGAGGGGATGTTTCTGGATTTTGAGAAAAAAAATGTTATCTCAGCAAGCAGAAAGGTGAGATGGAAGTAAATAGTAAAGGAAGAAATAGTAAAGGATAGTCTACAAAATGGGATAAAAAATGACTAGTCCAATGCTAAAAATGTTTCATGGCTAAATGATTTCCTTTGAAGGCACTGAATGCTACTCAATTTATTGGAAAAAAACTTACTTTTTCTCCAGAAAATGGGCATTTCCCATAACCATTCCATTAAGATCTAATCTCTGATTCTTATTCTTGTTAATTATTATAAAATAAAAATGCCTCAAGGAGAATCATGCCATATTATCAAGTCTTCCCAGCCTTGTTCTTGATCTTCTGGACTTCAGAATCATAGTTCTGCTGTTTCACTCTAGAGCTTTACTTAGTGACTGGAGCCTCTTCACTCTAGAAGCCTATCACCTCTATAACCTGCTGACCATGGAATAGCCTCTACAAGGCTCAACCCATTCTTCCATTTCTGAGTCCCTCAGAAGCCTCAACTTTGTGAAGGAATCAACCATGCCTTCCTGGCCCTATTCCTGATGTATGTTCCCATGTGTTGAAAAAAAAAAGTTATATTCTCTTTCTCTGACTATCCCTTTTCACCTCCCTTTTCTGTATTGTTTTCCTACATTAGAATGTAATGGGGGTAGCTAGGTGGCTCAGTGGATAAAGCACAAGCCCTGAAATCAGGAGTACCTCAGTTCAAATCCAGCCTCAGACATTGAATAATTACCTAGCTGTGTGGCCTTGGGCAAGCCACTTAACCCCATTGCCTTGCAAAAGAAAATAAAACGTAGAAAAGAAAAAAAGAATGTAATGTCATGGACTATCTTTTCTGTAAGCTTCTATTTGTATGCCCAATGCTTAACACAGTTATCTGGCACATAAGAAAGTCTTGATTTGTTTTTTTCTCCCTTAAATCAATGTTTCCCAAAAGAAAAATGAATTTGAGGTTGTCTGACAGTTGAAACAAATCTTTCTTTTCATGTATTAACTTTAAATTTTCCTAAGGATCAATAATCTCTATTAATATCATATCTCAGTTAGGAAGATGAAAATTGGAAATACTTTTCATCTTTCACATTAAATATGTCTCCTTACATAATTTAAATTTCACCAGCCCATGGAGACTCCATCTCTTGAATTTCTGTGAAACCACCTCTGCAAAATTATTTATAACAAATTCTGGAAAATCCAAACCAAAACAACAAAAATATAGCTACTGATGTTTTCCTAATTTGAATGCTCTTTTAAAGAATGCTTTACATCCTTCACATGACCACACACCATAGTGGTAACCAGAAGCATAATCACTGCAGACAGCACAGAAGTGGGCATCCCTCTTTGATCCTGGGCTATTGATAATGGGGCTGTTGCCATTGACTTTTTTTTCATTGACTCTCTAGTGGCAAAGAAAATATTCATTAGAAAAAAAAAATCAAAGAAAAATATTTTTAAAATCAGTAAGACAAATATCAGAAAAATTCACTCTCAATTTCCTTGCTTCTTTTTCTTTATTCTCTGAAGTTCATTATCACTATTTTTCAGTGATGATTGTGGCAAAAGTTTTGGTCAATCTGAGATATATGTGAACACAAAGAATTGATGAACTCTTGGAACAGTCACAAAGTGGGTTTGTGCCAACTGATTCATATTGTGTAAATACAGCATTAATAGTTGGTGTAATTATGGCTTTCCCTATGTCGTTTCATAAGGCAGTCGATGAAATAGACAAAGACTAGACAAGTATCTTCTGTACAATAGTTGCAGAATTGATTTCATTCAAAATAGAGTAAGAGGTTATTTTGCTTCAATTGCTACAATAATTTCAAGGGGGGCAAAAAGAGACTTTTCTACACTCTGCAATTCACCTCATTAAACCTTTTTAATACTTAGCATTCTTTTAGTAGAGATAAAGTCTTTTAATTAATAATTACAGAAAAGGCTTAAAATAACAATAACCTCAGGAGAGGTAACCTATAGATGTAAATTATGGACAACATGATATATTGAAAAAGAGACCAAAATTTGTAATCAGATACCTGGCTTCAAATTCTAGTTCTGACACTTCCTAGCTATATGAACAAATTAATCTCTTTAAGCCTCAGGTCACTCATCTGAATGAGGATAATAGTCAGGGATACGTTGGAGGCAGCTCAAACAGGTTCATGATAAAACCAACCTTTAAGTTTTAAGTGTGAGCATTTACATCTGAAAAATGAACAGATGCTACAAATTAGGACTTGACTTGTTGTTGTTGTTGTTGTTGGCTATCTAGACTTAAGAAAGTGATGAAAAATATAATAATGCAAATTAAACATAAAAGTGTAATAAGTTTTCATGGGATTTTTTTTTATTTGGAGAGTTAGTTAAATATTTATCAGCCCACTGCTGATAATGATATTTCCACTGATAATGTCACAGAATTATTGTGAGGAAAGGATTTGACAAACCTCAAAAATCTCCATAAATTTATTTTTTATGTATGCAAAATATAAGTTTCATAAAGAACAGGCAGGGGTTTTTTGTTTTTGTTTTCGTTTTTGTTTTGTTTTGCTTTATCTTTGTATCCCTTGTAAAATGCCTCACATGTAACTGGCACTTAGTAATTTGAAAAAGTAGAAGTCAGAGGTGGTTAATGAAAAAGATATAAAGAAGCAAGCTCAAGATTCCCATCTAATTCTCTAAATCTCAGTATAGTTATTCCAATGAATCTGACCTTGAAGCATTATCCTTACAATGTTACATTTTTTCAGCTATAGTATAGAATAAATGCATCTGTAAATGTTCAAAGGAAAAAATCACCAAAAATACAATTGACTCTCCCTGTTTTAATATAGAAATGAGAAACTATGGGTATGGTTTCCTGCATATGGCTTCAGTTCATTTTTATATATTGTTTAGTTTTGTAGAATTTATTTCCCTTTTTTAAAATAATTCCCTTATATAAGGGATGGTTCTTCAAAAAGGAATGAGAGGGAATATAAATGATATGAAAAGATAAGGATAAAAATGTATTTTTAAAAGAGAAATGTGAAATCCTAAAATGAAGAATGAAAAGTCTGTTTTAAATCTCTCACATTTGAATATGATAAATTTCAAAACCCAAAAGAGCAAAAATGCCAGAATTTTTCCTCTATTCATACTACAAAGGATGACTTTGGCCTGTTGACAGTGGCAACCAAAACAAAACAAAACACTTCAGTGAATTAATGATCTCATTGATTACTTCCTCCACTAAAGCTGAAGGCACACAAACTTCTATTCTTATCCTAAGTTTTCCAAAGTGAATTTATCTAAGACAGCAGAGAATTTTACTTTATTTTGCCTTAATAACTTTTATTGAGGACTTTTGGTTTTATATCATCTCCATTTCTGTATATGCTATTCTTCTCTGCTTTCCTCAGCAAACTAAATTTATATTTATAATTATATAAGTATATATACAAATAGGTATAAAGATATATTTCTATAGTTAAATATCTCTAGTTAATGATGGGATATAGCTCTATATCTTATAAACATATAAACCCATATATATATATACATATATGTATGTATATATTTATAAATATGTACACATATTGAAGAGAAGGGGAAAATAGCAGTTCAACACAATTAAGTTACACATTACCACAGGTCTGGTAAGATATTCAAAGCGCCATACCTATAGACTAACTTTTCCAATGAAAGTAGAAGTGTATTTTTTAAATTTTTTTTAGGAACAAGCTTGATCATTATAATGACAATGATACATTTCTTTTTTGTTGTCATACTTTCTACAATGGTTCATCATTTTCTCAGCTCTTCTGCCTTATTCTGGATATTCTAACTTCAAAATAGAATGAAAAGAAGGAAGTAAGACTTTCATCCTAATTTTGGCTTTTTGGGACAGGACACAAATCAATTCCAGGAGCCTAAGGGAGGGGGGGCAAGACTATACTCTTGAATGACTTGAAGTTTTGTGATTTTTAGTACTGTTGCGCCACAAGTAAATTAAATATTTCTCTTTCCATCCAATTTTCTTCCTTAATTTTATTTCAAACATATATTTTTATATTGTGGGGGAAAATATTTGTAACATTGTACATATTGTTTTTCTGCTTCAGTTCCTCTAAATTTTCCTAAATTTCTCTGGATTCATGTTCATCTTCTCTTATGGTATAAAAAAATTCCATCACACTATTATATCATAATTCATTTAGCCATTCTTTAATCAACAGACACTTAATTTGTTTCCAGTTCTTTGCTACTTTAAAAAGTGTTGCTTTGAATATTTTAGGGATCTAAGGAATTCTTTGACTCCTTAGGTCATACACATTTCTAGTTGTATGTATGTATAGAATAATATGTCACAGATTTACAGGAAGAATATTTTGTAACTATTGTCCTTACCATGCCAAAAAAAAGAATTATTTTTACTGTGAGCTAATTGCATTTACTAGCTAGCTTTTAATAAGAAGGACACTGGTAGGAGCTCATATTCTAAGAGTTTAGAAGTATAATAGGATTACTCCTAGAACAAAAATTTAACTTTCTAATGTAAATTGGGGGAGGATTCCAGAAGGGATGTTCTACCAACTACACAGGAAACTAGCACAAATAAATAAGAAAAGAAGCCATTCCCCAAAATTTAAGTGGTCAAAAGCTATGAACAAGGATTTCTCAAAAGAAGTTATTGATATTCAGTCATTTTTTTAGTCATGTTTGACTCTGTGATACCATTTGGGGTTTTCTTGGCAAACATACATTTTCTTCTCCAACTCATTTTACAGATGAGGAAAACTGAGGCCAACAGGGTTAAGTGATTTGTGATGGGTCATATAGTTAGTAATTTTCTGAAGCTACATTTGAACTCTGGAAGAAGAAGAATCTTCCTGATTTCAGGTCAAGCACTCTTATTTATTCTGCCATCAAGTAACCATATTCAAAAGAAGAAATACATGCTATTAATGCCCACAGAAAATACAAGTATCTATTTTATTTTTTGTCTTTTGGAGGCCTTCATTCTAAAAAACAAGTTCAAACTATGTTCAACTTGGTTAGATAAAATCTATAGATATGTCATTTCAACAAGGTAGACAACCATAATAACAAAATTGTGACAGAAATGGAATACATTAAATTCCCTTTTACTTCAGGAAATTTTATAAAAGTTTCAAAATTTATCTAAACAACCAGATCTCCATCTGTTTTCATAAATAATATATAATTATTTTAGTTCCTATGTTTATTGGGGGGAGCTAAAACATTTCCTTCTCTGGCTTCAAGCCTAATATTTCATTGAAGTCATAATTTTACTATAATTTTTGCCATGGAAATAAAGGTTCGTGAATAACAAGTTATAATTTATTTGCAAGTAAAAATCAAAGAACCCCAACTGAGAGAAAAATAGCTCTTTCGCAAACCTAAATATCTTCCTCATGAGAAAAAGACTTATGTCTAATTCTTACTCTCCAAAACTGATAATCATAATAAAGACCTCAGATTTGGTCTAGACTGCTAATTTCAATTAATTAATTAATTAATTAAAACAGCATGAGAATGTTTTATTTAACAACTTTTCCTTGAAAAGATCTAAAACAAACAAAATCTGAAGGTTTAAATGTAAGAAAGTCAATCCAACATAGAGGTTATGTCTACTCAGCTCTAAGGTTGAATATAATTGGCCTAAACCAATTAATATAGGAATACCAGTGATACACAGCTTTCAATTAGAGAGTTTAAGAGATAAAATAAAATCATGACTCATAGCATTCTTTTAACAAGGCTTCAACAAAAAATGAATGTTTTGGGGAGTGGAGAAATGATCAAATAGACATAATCACTTCTAAACAAATGTTTCTCAAATGGAGGACAGAAGGTCAGAAATCTCAAGGGTATTCCAAGATCAGGGAAACCAGAACTGCAGGAACTGAAATATGTTTTTGGTGGTGGTAACTGTCGTCCAAATCATATGAACCCCTCTTCCCCTCACTAGATCCTTACCTAGCTTTCATTTCAAGGCTTTATATGCTCTTAACCACAACAAAGAGAGCTACTATAAACATTTCAGAACTTATAGGTTCTTTCCCTTTTTCCTTGAACAATCTTGTTAATAGACCTAGTGGTATTGCTGGGTCAAAGGGTATAGGCAGTTTAATAACTCTTTTGGCATAATTCTAAATTGTTCTCCAAAATTGATGGATTAGTTCACAATTGTATCAACAATGAATTAGTGTTGTGATTTACCTAATCTAGACTTTACTTTCTAATGCAAAGCTAAAAAGGATGATAATGCTATAAATCTCCAAGAAACTCTTTGGAAATGGTAGTAGTGATATTCATAAAACAAACCACAGTATTCTAATTTTAAGTTGAGTCTGGTGAAGGTCTCATGAGATAAATTTTCCCCAAAGGTCTGACAGCCAACCAGATGGCTAAAATTTAGTGGTATCAAACTCTAATAGAAACAAATCCCTTCGGCTCACAATTTTTTTTAGGTTTTTGCAAGACAAACGAGGTTAAATGGCTTGCCCAGTGCCAAGGGTGGATTTGAACTCAGGTACTCCTGACTCCAGGGCCGGTGCTCTATCCACTGTGTCACCTAGCTGCTCCTCGGGCTCACAATTTAACCACAAATTAACATTATCTGTGTTGTATTATGGCAGGTAGGTGGTACAGTAGATACTGGGTCAGGAGTAAAGAAGACTCCTCCTTCTGAGATCTATTTTGACCTCAGATACCTACTAACTAGGTAACCCTGGACAAGTCCCTCAGGTCTGTTTGCCTCAGTTTCTGTATCTGTAAAACATCCTAGAAAAGGAAATGGCAAATTACTCCAACATCTCTGCCCATAAAATTCCAAGAGTCAGATATGACTGAAACAATTAACAATAAATGTAGTACTGTCTTTTATTCATTTTCTTAAGCATTTTATAGACCCCCACAGCAGCCCTGTCATGGAGAGCTTGATACTTCTGATAAATGATAAACTTTGAATTAAATACAAAAGTCTAGATAATAAGACTTAAAGAAGCAAGAACTTTCTGCCCTTAAGAATAGAAAGAGGTTGGGGCAGCTAGGTGGCACAGTGGATAGAGCACCAGCCCTGGAGTCAGGAGGACCTGAGTTCAAATGTGACCTCAGATGCTTAATAATTACCTAGCTGTGTGACCCTGGGCAAGTCATTTAAACCCAATGCCTTAAATAAGAAAAAAAATAGCTAGAGGTTGTTCAGTTAATGGCAGACTCCAATGGTTAATAACATATTCCAGATCAAAAGAAGTCTGGCATAATTTTACAAAGTGCATGTCTTTTAGATAACCATCAAAGAAAAAAAAATGGGGAGAACTGGGAAGAAAAGTACTGAAGCCATTTGAAACTTGTATCACCAGGAAGATGGTATTATTCTTACTTTACAAATGAAGAAATTAAAGTTCTGAATAGTCAATACAAATTAAAATGTTAATTGTACTGTATTGTGTAAAAAGACTAGGTCATGGTCATATAGCTTTTTCTTATAGTATTTTTCTCTGTTACATAAATATATACTATATAATATATATTATATGTTAAATGTCCATTACATATATATACTGGATATACACTATATATCTAGGGGCAGCCATATGGTACAGGGGATAGAGTGCCAGCCCTGAAGTCAGGAGGACCTGAGTTCAAATCCAACCCCAGACACTTAATAACTACCAAGATGTATGATCTTGGGCAAATCACTTAACTCCATTGCCTTGCAAAAACAAAAACAAAACAAACTCTACATACAAAATAATTATTATATAACATATTTGAGGTACCCCAAAAGGCTTGACAGTAACACTGTTGGGAATATATGTGTGGTGTGTGTGTGTGTGTGTGTGTGTGTGTGTGTGTGTGTGTGTGTATGGTGAGAGTTCATTTTTTAGTGACAATTCACTCCTAGTAAGTTAATATGTAATATTTAAATTAGTCAAAAGAGTATTTATTGGCCTCCTGTTCTGTGTTCACTATTCTATTTGGGATATGGAATGAGATGAATAAACTATGGTCTTGCCCTTAAACATTTATAGTCCAATTGGAAGGATAAAGCTAATACACGAAACAGTAATACCAATACACAAAACAACACATAATTGAGTGCTAAATAGCATAGCAGTAACTGCAAAAACCTTGGTAGATTAAAGGAAAAGGAAATCAATGAGATTTAAAGAGCAAAAGAGTAGAACTAGTTCTGAAAGGATGCAAACAGGCAAAAAACCCCAGAACATTCCATGCATTATTGAAATTTTAAAAATATAAAATTAGTCATATTCACTAAAACAAAGTCTTAGAAAATAACAGCAAGGCCTGCAAGTTAGAAGCAATGGCAAATGTACCTGTTCACAGGCAATACATGTTCCACCGACCGAGCTTCACACCAGGGGACTTTTGGGGGTTCTGCATACAAATGTGACGACTGGCAGTGCAGTGTTAAAGGTGAGAGGTGTCCAGGAGTTGGCCACAATATATTGGGGCTGGTTATCTGTCTGCCGGCACCACCTTCTGAGTCATTAGTGTTGCCTGGAATGCTGTAGTTCATCACAGTGGGACTATAGAAGGCCATGGCTGAATACTCATGGCAGCCTTCAACATAAGATAAAGGAATATAAAGGGGACTGTGTTCCAGGGGCAGAACAGCTTGGCTGCAGTTGTAGGGTTCAGAAGAACTAAGGCCAGATGGTGAGCTTTTGATCTTGGCTTTGCTACATCCAATATCTTGAATGGGTAGCAGCTGGGAAAACTTGTGAGAAGATGCACAAAGAGACATTCTGATGCCAAATGTCTCTTACTCAAACAGTTAGCAGGTATTTCAGCTAGAAAAACAAATACAGCATGATACATTAGAGCTATATTTCTAATTTTGGCATTATTGCTAAGGAGATGAGAAATGAGACCTTTGATGAAATATTAAAATAACTAGAATTTAATAAGAAGACAAAGCTGACCACTTACCATTTTAACTATTAAAATAGAACAAGAGGAAATAGGTTCCAAATGAAATAAGAGTTGTCATCCAGTAAACATAAATGCCCACTGTATATACTAGCTCTTTAGAACATAAAAATATTAAAAAATATATATTCTGTAAACTAAGATTGCACAATCCATCTGAAGGAGAATGACCCCCTCCCCATTCCATTCCTATTCTTTTCTTTTTCTTTACTGTTTTACTCCTCCTAGTTACAAATCCCAAAATCTGCAATAGTTTTAGAAAGCTTTTGTATCAGGTCAGATATATAGATAAAAATATATATTTATAGATCTATAGATGTCTATCTATCTCTCTTGATATATATATATATATATATATATATATATATATATATATATATATATATATGAATTTGGATAGAGCACTGACCTTGGTGTCAGGACCTGAATTCAAAGGTGGCCTCAGACACTAGCCCTGTGACCCTGGGCAAGTCACTTACCAAAAAAGGTAGATTTAGATTAGCAAGTATAAATATTCAATCTAATTTGGGGAACTCAAAGGTGGAAACTAAAACATGTTTTCAATGCACCCAAAACAAGACCTGAATGGTCCAAACAGTGGGATCTAAGCATCCCCTTACAGCCACTAGTCTTTCCTGGAACATGTCTGAAGTCACTCACCTTCACCTCCAAAATAGGCTTTTGGGTGGGACAATTTTCTAGCCACAAAAATTAAAGTAATATAATAATTAATGAAGCTTTCAGAATATAATAGTTATTTTCCTATACTCCCTCAAACTATTGTCATGTAGCTCTCATTCCTTACACTGCCAAATACCTAGAAAGAATAGCCTCTTCTTGCTGCTTCCATTTCAACACCGATTCACTCCTCAAATCCCTGCAATCTGACTCTCTTCACTGTAACTACCCTGAAATAATTCTCTTCAACACCACCCATTATCTGTAAGGCCACTGGCCTTTTCTTAGTATTCACCCTCTTTGAATTTTCTGTGCCATCCATTATTGAAGGTCCCTTTCACCTTATTTCCCTGAGTCCATGACATTGGTCCTTCCTAATTCTTCTCTCAACACATTCTAAAGTACAGGGGTTCCTTCAAGGTTCTGTCCTATTCTTTCCAGTCATTATCTTCGTTGGTGATCTCTTCTACTCTTATGATTCTAAGTATTGCTTCTTATGCAGATGAAAATCTATTATCTAAATCTAAATTCTATTATTTCCATCCACAATAACTCTCCAGAACTCTAATTTTGAATTTTCAACTACTTGCTAGGCATTTCCACCATAATATTTTGCCAGTCACAAGTTCAACATGTCTATATCTTAGCTTCACATTTTAAAAAAAAGAAAACAAAGCAAATAAAAGCCCATATAACTCCTAATTTCTATATTTCTTCTGATCATACTACCATTTTCCAAGTCACCAAGCCTAGGAATTTCAGCATCATCTTGAACTTCAATCCACACCATATTATTTGCAAGTCTTGTAGATTCTACCTCCAAAATGTATTTCTTGAATCCACTCTCTCAACTGGACTACTATAGTCATCTAAATGGTCTGCTTGTATTCACTTCATTCTTTTTCATTACTATTGGAGATTTCTTACTAGTGACCACAGATATGATATAAATATGTACGTGTGTGTGTGTGTGTGTGTGTGTGTATAAAACTTGCTCACTCAAAATTCTTCAGTAGCTTCATAGCAGTTCTCCAGGAGAGTTGAACACAAGAAACATAAACAAGAATGAAAAAGACCTAAAAATGTAATTTCTGTAACATATAGAGAATTAAAGGGATTTTGCAATAACCTGTACCAAATATATACAAAGTTATCTTAATGTCTTTTGAGGAAAATCTGATCTAATTTGAATGGAATCAGGGGCTAGGATTTTGTTTCTTCTATGGATATTCCTTCTGAGAGGGGAAATATATATTCACTTTTTTCTTTCTTTTATCTATTTATTTTTAGGTTGGAAATTTTGCAGGACTAAGGAAAGAAAAAATCTATTAAAACTTTGGGAAAGTTTGGAAGTATGAAAACTGTTTTTTTTTAAATTTGATTATGTACTGTGCCACAAGGACTTTTTATTTTCTTTTAGGTTTTTTTTTTTTTTAAAGGCAATGGGGTTGTGACTTGCCCAAGTCACATGGCTAGGTAATTGGTAAGTGTCTGAGGTTGGATTTGAACTCTTACTCCTGGGCTGGTGCTCTATTCACTGTGACACCAAGCTGCCTGGACATGGACTTTTTTCTGACACTATTTAGTATAAAACACTCAGGAAGGCATTTAGAAAGGCTAATACTGGACCTCTTCAAGTTACTAGAGAGATATTCAATATTTGGAGTTATGGCTATTACTAAATGTATTTAAATAGATTTTCTGAAGCAGCAAATTATTATACTAGTGGTAGTGGTGGCAGTGGTGAAGGTGAGGAACACAAAGGTGGGAAATGATTGAATCAATAACTCCATCTCACCATTTAGGTGGGAGTATGTCAACTGAATCCATCATCAACAAAATGCTAAACTAGATAAAAACTCTTAATAAATTGGAAAGAATGAGAATCACTGAATAAAATGGAATGATGGTCCATAGAAAGTGTTTTGGTACTGATTGAGAAGACTCAGTCACATCCTCTGAGACTTGAGTAAAATGTCAAAGCATTTAATAACTCAGTATTCTAAAGTTGGGTCAGTCCAGTGATAGAACTACTTTAACCAAGTCCTGAGAAGGAGTTGCCTGTGGGGTAGGAAAGACTCCATCTTTTTCTCTCTTTTCACCAGAGGATTTTGTGAATTTCAAAAAAAAAGTCAGCATATTCTGTATAGATGTTCTGGTAGGGTCCGAAAAACAGCCACGGCTGATTGTAATATCTTCATTGGGTACCAAGGACAAACTAGACCATTGAGGAAAGGCAGTTTTGGGATTCTGTGAGATCCCAGAAGAAAGCTACCTAAGAACAACTTAATGAT
Organism: Macrotis lagotis; assembly: GCF_037893015.1. Lineage (NCBI taxonomy): Eukaryota > Metazoa > Chordata > Mammalia > Peramelemorphia > Peramelidae > Macrotis > Macrotis lagotis. The sequence continues at coordinate 262,180,713 of NC_133659.1, read as the reverse complement.
GACTCCATAAAGGAGAGGAAATGATATTGATCACCTAGTACCTGCATCCCTTTAAAACATGTGCTCTTTAAGCTTGAGTTAATTTGCCTCTGGATTTTATATGTTCTTGTTAGAGTGTACTACTCACTTTGAAAGATATATGTAAAAAGCTGTGTATCACTTTAGTAAATAATTCCAAGAATTAATTAGATCTGGATAGCCAATTGATATTAATTGAAAAGCAATGGTGGAAGAACAATGGTGGGGGTCTTCATGAGCTATAGTACTGAAAAAGAAAAAAAAAAGTAAAAGAAACCCACTACCTTACCCCTGAAGGTTACACTTAGAATCCCCGAAAAGATTAGTAGTTCTGGGGACCCAGCTTGTCAGTGGAATTGAAGGTTGGAGAGAAAAGCTATATTAATTTGAGTTCTTATTGCACAGGACAAAGGCAATGAACTGGAACAGAAAGATGGACAAGCTACATTTAGAACTAAAACAAAACTACTCCAAGAAATTTTTTTTCTTTATTGAATCTCTTATGTCATGGGCCTGGACTGACTTAGGTTAATGTGCTAGTTATTTTGGTCTGATATTGAAACAAAATGAGACACTTATAGGTTATTAAACAGTTGAAAAAGGTTTACTTAGCCAGTGCATAGAAAGAATATTCAATAAATCAAAGGCATTTGACATAGGTAGATGCAGCTTGCTCCACTTCCATATGGAAACTGGTCAGATTTGGCATGGCAAAGTGTAGTGACTTGAGCTATTTTGGAATATCTAACAAACCTGAGAAGTATTCTTAGTGAGAAATAAAGTGCTATCCTAGATAAACTTATCCTGCCTATGCTGTGATTGTAATTCTTATATGTGGATTTCATTAAATGTTAAAATGTTAAATGTCAGAATAGGATTCTGAAAAATTATCAATGAGCTAGAATTATGGATAGAAACTAATGATATGAAAATGAATAGGAACAAATATAAAGTTCAGCACTGAAGATTTAAAAACTCAACCACCCAATTGTAAGATACACGAAATATAGTTAGGTAACATTTTCTGCTTTAAAAAAAAGGGATTGTGGATTTCAGTGTATGGCAAGTTCAGTGTTGGGTTACAATAGAAAAAGAGGTGTTATTTGAAGTTAAACAAAGTACTGTGTCACAATTGACAATGGATTCAGAATAATGTATCCAAAACTGGGTACCATATTTTAGAACTGTTGTCAAATGAAAAGTATAGAGAAGAGAGCCAGCAGCATGATGAGTAGGGTAGAAACTATAACCCAGAAGGATCATTTTCTGAAGTGGTAGTTTAGTTTGAAGATCAGATTTAGGTGACAGAAAAGACATAACTCCTATCTTCAAAAATCCATGAAGTTAACTTGTAAAAAAATAAACAAACATCTTCTGCTTTTTGTTTATGTGTATAGAGAGTACAGAATCAGAATCATTCGGGGAAAGTATAAGAAGGCACCTTTTGACACATAAATTTATAAGGAAAAAAAACCTCAAATTATCACAAAAGTATGATTCCTACACTTCCCACATCTCATCCCTTTGGAAAAAATAAATTCAAGCAAAACAAATCAACACATCAGCCATATCCGAAAATGCATACTCCATTCACCACCCACAGTCTTTCCAAATGGAGACTGGAAGAATGCTTCATCATTAGTCTTATGTAATCTTGAATGGTCAATAAAATAATAATCAGAGTTCTTAGTTTTTTCAATATTGTTTTCCTATTACTTACAATGATCATCATGTAATTTATTCTCTTCTTTTAATCTTTTGCTTTGAATCAGGTGACACAAGTCCCATAAAATTTCCATGAATTCTACACACTCTTCTTGTTTATAGTTCAATAGTCCATTACATTATACTGACCATCTTCCAATTAGCATTGATTATTTTTCTTCCAGTTCTTTGCTACTACAAAAATTATGACTATATGTTTTGTATACATAGGACCTTTCCCTCTGGTTTTGAAATTCATTGGTATATGTCCAGTAAGAATATTCCTGGACCAAATTTAGTCTAGTGACTTTTCAGTATGACCTCTAATTGTTTTCTAGAACAGTTGGACCCAAACACAACTCTACCAAAGATACATTAGTAGTCTGTTTGCACATACCACTTCAAATACTGATCATTTTTGTTTTTGTCAGTCTGATGGATAAGAAGTGAAACCAAAGGGTTATTTTGATCTTCATGTCTTTATTAGTGACCTGGAACATTTTGCCGTTGATGATGCTTGTATTTTGACTTCAGAAAAGTACCCGCTTTTAGCAATTAATCACATCAGTTGGGAAATGTCTTCTGTTATATATTTTTATCCTTTACTTAGTTATCTTTTGACAAGAGTGATACTTTCAGAAAAGATTTCCCCAATCGTTTTCTTTCTAATTTCTACATTGATTTTGTTTGTGTTAAATTTTCAATTTTATATCATCAAAATTGTCCATTTTTCTCTTGTATGATGAGGATTTCCTATCAATGGAAATCTTCAAATAAAAGCTGAATTTGGTAAGGATGTATGGATTCATTCTTTGGGTTGAACTTTTGGATTGAACTCAGTGACCTCAACTTCTTTACAACTTGTGGATTATTTTATTGATTAATCAAGATTACATAAGACTAATGATGAAGCATGCCTCCAATCTCCCTATGGTAAGATGGTAGACTATAGGTGTTGAATGGAGTATACATTTTCAGATATGACTGATATGTTGATTTGCTTTGCTTGAGTTTATTTTTTTCCAAAGGGACAAGGGGTGGGAAGTTTGTTCCTTTTGTGATAATTTGAGGGCTTTTTTCCTTATATTGTCAAAAGAAGCAAAAAAATATTCTTTTCATTCAAATAACTAAGATGAAATCAGTAATAGTTTACAGATACCTGCCCCCTGCACACAAAGAGGTTTAACTGCCATTATCTTTTAGTTTTGAACTTATGAGGGCCTTGCCCATGCACAGAGCATTTCTAATACTACTGATCATATAAAAGAGGCTTAGGAACCTGCTGTTGAAATAGCCATGATGATACATAATGAAAATACCTTGGAAAAACTTGAGCACAAAGCATATATAGACATTCTATTACTTATTCCCATCTTACCATGTGGATAGGAGAAGCCTTCCCAAATGACTCCCTAGCCAGAAATGGGAGTAACTTCACAAGGTGTTAGCTAGCAAAACCTCACCCATTTGTCCTTGCCTGCTCTCTCTTGATTTAACAGACAATGAAAGACAATAGTAGGACAGGAATGGTCCTGGATTCTCTCATTTGAGAATGACAAATGGCCTAAGAAATGGACATTTGCTTATTTCCATTTAAGAGAAAGACCTGGAAATTCTGCCCTTGTCAATTTTGATAAGTCCTGAGAGCGACCCTCTGGGCCATCTGGTGTGGTCAAAGCCCTGAGTCTAGCTTTTACAGTCTTGAAACCAAGAAGTAAGGAGTGAACTTCAGAGCCCAGTTCTAAGGTAGTTGCAACAAGGATTCATTTAGCAATCATACCACATTTGAACGTGGACTTGGTGGGACCAATGCCATATTGAAACTTGACTGAGTATGAACATAGTCTCCAGAAATCAAGGTGATATAGTGAAGTATGTGATCCCAAAGTATTGGAGAAAAATATTTGTACTTTTGTTATTTATCTTTAAAGTAAATATACCTTTGCAAAAGCTAATATATATTAAGTAGTTAAATGCACTTAGCAATAGGGGTGAAAGGAAGAAACACAATCAATGGGGCTTCAAATCAATAGCATTAAAGAACAGATACTCTCAAACCCCTAGAGACCTAAGAGGATGATGTGACTAGCTTGGCTCTGAAAGAATGAGCTAGAACATATTTACTAAATCTAGATAAGGATGAGGGAAAGCCTTATGTATTAGAGAAAGACCTGGCCTTGGAGACAGGAAAATTTGGTTTGATTTCTGCTTCTGACAAGTTCTATTGTATTAAAGCAAATTGTTTAATTTTTCGGGGTCTGAAGCAGCTTTTTAAGAATATAGATTGTGCAGCAGCTAAGTGGTGCAGTGGATAAAGCACCAGCCTTGGAGTCAGGAGTACCTGGGTTCAAATCTGGTCTCAGACACTCAATAATTACCTAGCTGTGTGGCCTTGGGCAAGCCACTTAGCCCCATTTGCCTTGCAAAAACCTAAAAAAAAAGAACATAGATTGTATAGTAGACATAGTAGACATTCTGTATACAGAGGAAATGTCCTACATTGATAAAAAAAATCAAACATTTGGATCCAAAAGGAAAAAAAAAAGAATAGTTAACTATTCTTGATTTTTTTCCATGTATACCAATTTATATGAGAATTTTTTTATGCAAACTCATAGAAATACCAGAACCCAACCATAGCACCCAGTGTCATTCACAGATTCTGGATAGGGTATTCCAGATTTACTTAATACTTAATAAGGCAACAAAACCTTCTTGAGTACTGACTATATGGCAACCACTGTGCTAAGCCACTGAGAACTTAAACTATTGACTCTAGAAGGCAGGATATCTCCTCTGGCCAGCAATGGGGCATGTACCTGGACATCTTCATTTTGAGGATTAATTATTGCTTTCCACATGTACCATTCTTCTATCAAATCAGTATGGCCTAAATGCTTTGACCCTCATTCTGTTTTGATAACAACTCTTTCTTTCTGCTTGAAGACATTTCTATTTGACTCCCCAGATACACACACCTATGTTTGCCTTCTATGGGGCATAATGTGGACATTCAATGGGAAAGCTTTCTGTACATAGGAGATTATACAAGGTGTTCCAAAGTCCTGACTGGTATTCCAGTGAGAAATGAAAGTCTTAGTACCTGAACAGTAAGTCAACATAGAAATTGTTGTTGAAAAGTAAGTACACAGTTGTTCCCAGAGAGATCTGAATCTTTCCTCTGTCATTTTTCTAGTTGTGTATTTCCTTTGAGAACTGGGTCTGGAAAACCCAGGTTCAAATCTAGCCTCAGACAATAGTTGTGGGACCTTGTGCAAGTCACTTAAATCTGTTTGCCTCAGTTTCCTCATCTATAAAATGAGATGAAGAAGGAAATGACAAACTACTCCTCTATCTTTGCCAAGAGAAATACAAAAGGGGTAACAAAGAGACCAGCACAAATGCAACAACTAAAGAATACTTACTTTAGCATACTTAGCCTTTCCTTGTCCCTGCTACCCAACCCCTGACTCACAACTCATCTTCAAAGGTTACTTGCTACAAAATCATACTGGGAAAATGTTTACATACTTTAAAATATTACAAGGGCAATATTTAGTTTGAAGTCCTTGATCATAGCTAAATTAAAAAAAAAATTGTCAGTAATTCAGAATTCTAATCTGAACACTAACATTTTAACATTCTTTAACATTTAACATTCTTTTCATAGGCCTAACTCCACTCTAACATGAATCTAAGTCAAAATTCAGGGAGGAACTCTGTTCTCCAAAAAATCAACTTTAAGTAACTAAGAATTAGAGCAAGATACCCTTTGTTAATTCACTTAAGAGGAGTAAACCTCCATTTCTCTATGTCTTGACTGGATTAAGGAAATGATTCTGCAGGATGAAGAAATCATGTTAAAATAAAGTGAAATTCTGCTTAAAGTATAAAAAAGTATTGCCTAGACTTTTGTCTTATTTAATCTCGATTATGGAATGTCTTCGCTCTTAATCTCTATAAATTATAGCTTGAAAATGACTTGATGAGAGACATTTTCAAAGATATGATAAATTTTTAACCCTTAGAATTTTTTTCTCTCTCACCAAAGATGCCTAGAATCAGAATTATTTAATTAACAAATTTATCTCTGACTCTGCCAAAAATGCATAGGATATAATTTTCCTACTATGATAAGTATATTGGTTCTCTTAATAAGAAGGCAGTACTTAAATAGATATTGGGATAATGCACAAAGAGCTCAGGGAATAAAAGTTATAACTCATTCTTTGGTTTATAGGAAAGTTTCTATTTAAACTAAGTTTTAAACTAGAGTTTTCTCTACTCTAAAGTAGTAGTTTAAAAATTATGTTTTGAAACATTATCTAGAAAGTTCCTATATATGTATTTTCTAATATTTATACATTTATATACATTATACATAATATAATTATACATCTAAATAATACACAATAATATTATGTGTTTTATATATGAATATTTGTTCTCAGATAATTTTCCCTTTAAAGTATCATCATATTCTCATCTGGAATTTTCATCATTACTAATGCCTTTATCCAAACATATCAAACCATGAACTGTCAATCTCAACTGGTATAAAGGATATTTCCTTAGTGGAAGTTTTTAACACCCATGGTATCAAACTCAAATAGAAACAGAGGTCACTAAACTGTTCTTAAGGAGGTCTATGTGCTACATGTTTACTTAGTAAACCAAGTGTTAATATTATCTATGCTTTATTATATTTATATTTGTATTGCTAAATATTTCTCAATTATATTTTAATCTGTTGTAGGCTATACTTGAGTGTGTCCCATGGTGTTATAAAGCCTACATGCTTGACACTGATGTTCCTTATCAATGAAATCACTAGTCCAGATGTTATAAAAAAATTCTTTCTAATGACCTATCAAATCCAAACGGTTTATGCTAGAAGAGCAAGACAAGGAAAAAGGAGGAAACCAAGAAATACTTATATTGAATCATTATCTTTAAACCACAAAAATAATTACCTGTTAAATGGAGTTGATGGTAGATTTGGAGAAAAGTACTGAGTTCAAATTTTAGCTTTTTTTTTTTTTTGCAAAGCAATCAGTGACTTGCCCAGGATTACCCAAGTAGTAAGTGTCAAGTATCTGAGGCCAAATTTGAACTCAGATCTCCTGACTCCAGGGCTAGTGGTCTATCCACTGCACCACCTAGCTGTCCCTAACTATCTTTCTTGAAACCTATATGACCACAGGTGCTCAATTTCCTTATTTGGAGAGTTGGACTAAATGACCTCTAGCTTCTTTCAAACTCTACAAATTATTATTTATAAGTTTCTTTTCTCCCAAGTAATCAGCATTTTGGGAACCATTGCCTAGTAAATTATCAGACTGAAAGAAAAAGCTGCCTGAATTTAGGAAGCTCAACCACCTACCTTCTTCAGCAAAAACCTAAATATCACCATAAATCAAACAATGATCAAAAAATATAATAACAGTATGCCAGGAATGCAATATAAATACAATTGACCTTAGTAATTAAAAGAACAATAGAAATCATCTAATTGATCAATAGAAATAGAAAAGGATTTTTTGAAAAAACAACATCAAGTTCTTCTGAAAAATGAGAGACAGAGATGGAGTCGGGGGGAGAGAGAGAGAGAGAGAGAGAGAGAGAGAGAGAGAGAGAGAGAGAGAGAGAAAATAAGGGGAATTTTGGCATGATATGTAGTCAAGTAGTTGTAGTATCAGAGGTATGTAAATCTTATGGGCCGTTAATAGAGGGCAACTCAATTGGGTATCAAAAGAAATAAATACATCAAGAATATTTCTACTATGATAATATATAAAATGAATAAATATATATGGTGATAGTCTTATTTTAGCAAGCCATATTATTTTTAATTTTTCTTAATCTGAGAAATGAGCAATAGTTTTCCTTATGTAGGATTATTGTAATACTTTATTTTTATTTTTTGTTGTTCCTATTATATATATAATACATTATATAGAGCTATTTTACGTATGATATAATTCCCATTATAAATATAGACTATATATTATATAAGGCTATATATTGACCCTATATACTTACATGAACTTTAAATTTGTATTATCTGTCATGTTTTTATTATTGCTATATATTTATTCAAAAAGGAAGTTCTGAAGTGAATAATTATGTTGTAATATTTTATGCCTATAATCCAAAATGAGTGAGATGATGGCTCAGTGGAAAGTGCAATAGGCCTGGAGTCAGGAGGAGCCCAGTTTAATGTAGTCTCAGACAGTTACTAGTTGTGTGATCATGGTCAAGTCATTTAACCCTGTTTTTCTCTTCTGTAAAATGAGCTGAAGAAGGAAATGGCAAACCCACTTCAATATCTTTGCCAAGAAACCCCAAACCAAAACAAAAAGTGTGACATGACTAAATGGCTAACAATTCTAATTGCTCATTTTATCTCTAACTTCGGTTTTGTCATGGATTTTTCTTCTACAATAGATCTTAAACATAGTATTTTCCATATATCTCTAATTTGTTAATGACCTGATCATTTATATTTAGGTCACATCCATTTGTCAACAAGGGTGAAACATAGCTCTAAGTCAAATTTTTTCCATACTGCTGTCCAATGTTCCTAGGAGTTTTCAGAAGTCTGTTCCAGCTCCCCTTCTCAGTCTCAAACAGGGCTTCTCACACTGGACAACTTAACTGTTGTCTTCCCTCTCTGATTACTTCCCATTGCCTCTGCATATGTGAATATGTAAGATTATGAGCTCCTTGAGTGCAGAGACCCTGTTTTTTTGCCTTTCTTTTCATTCCCCAATACTTAGTATGTGGTCTGGCATATAATAGGATCTTAATAAATGCAAAATGACTGACAACTGTGTTAAAAAATTTTTTATCAACAAGTGGGCAAGGAGAAGTAGAGCCTTGATTAGCCAAAATATGGAGGATTCTGTGGTCCAGGGCTAATACTCTATCTATTTCAGATATAACACACCATGTATTCCCTACCTCAAACAAATAGAAAATGAGCATTCTCAAGTCTGTTCTACAAGCATCTTATTTCCTGCCTTCTGGGTCTATGCCTTATTCAATTCCTCTTTGAAATTTCATTCGAGCCCCATCTTTGACTGCAAGACACAAATACTGTTTACCAGCATGGTGTAATCTCACTATCATGATAAGAAAACATACAAGTACTCAAGTGTAATTATAACTTCAGTCTCAGAGATAAATCCTTAAATTTCTGTTAACAGCCAAGACACTGTAGTAATGCTTACTGACTACTGTATTGATTCATATAAAGCTGCTGGACAAATGCAAGTTACTGGCTGTCATATGCAGTGAGTGGGAGTGCTGACAGGGATAGCACTTATATCAAAGACCAATGCTACCTTATTTTTCACCTCACAAAGGAAATGTGAATTTGAATTTTATATATATGAAAGTATCTGACGAATTTGTATATATGTGTGCATGTGCATGTGCGTGTGAGTGTGCATGCATTTGTATGTACACACAAACACATCCCTAAATATATGTGAAAACATTTTAATAGCCTAGAGGTCTTTCTTCTCTGTACTCACACTGTGTATTCTTCCTGAGAAGTCATCAGATGCTTGAATGTGAGTGTGTGAGTGTGTGAACATGTGAGTGTGCAAGTATGTGAGTGTATAAGTGTGAAGTGAATACAAGTGAACTCTTAACAATGTGTGTTTGACTGGCTGTCTAGATCTGCTCTAATATCTTCTTGGATAGGCTTCAAAGAGACTATATCAAGGGTTCTTGAACTTTTAAAAAACATTAATAGCTATATTTCAATGTGGTATGTTTCTTTTATAATCCTATGTTTTGCCATGCATTTAAAACCATTATCCTGAGAAGTCTACGGGCTTCACCAGCTTACCAAAGGGAATCATGGTACAAAAAAAGTTGAAGAATTCCTGCTATAAACATTCTTATCCCTTTCACCATCACTTGTCTTGCCCCTAGAAAGAGAGTAAAAGTTTGGGAACTCTGCTCCTATCCTGATCCTTATGCTTACCCTAGAGTCTATTGAATTTCATAGGCAGAGCCTAACCAATTTGTTCCTCCTGAGTCTCTGTGTTTGCTCCAGAGCTTCATATAAGAATATTCTCATGTTTCATTTGTGTGGTTAAAAAATAAGGAAGCATTGGTATTTTAGATAAATCCTTTCTCCTGTCATTCACTGGTACATGAAAATGACTTGGATTTGCACAAACACTTTTACAAGAAACCAACAAATCACTAATGACATCTATTATTTTCTTTATACCCATAGAAAGTTTATAGGATAGAATATGTTTAAATGTTTACTATGTGCCTGACACTGTCTTGATAAGAAAATAAATCTGTTACTAATCTAAAACTAATTCTAATCAAAGGATATGAGTTCAATAAAGGTGCTACTCCCATCCCCATCTCATATATATGTATATACATATATATATATATATATATATATAGAGAGAGAGAGAGAGAGAGAGAGAGAGTAAAAATATACATTTAATGAGTTAACATGAGTAATAATTTCTCCAAAAGAAATCTTATCAGTTTGTTAAAATAATAGTGTAATGTCCATATATCTATTTAGCTACATAGAGATAGGTGTTTATAGATATAAAATCAAGTGACCATACTACTGGGTAGCAATGTAAATAAATCTTTTTTTAAAAAAAAAACATACCATTTGGCTATCCTGAACTATGATTTCCTCATCCCGCAAAAATGAGCCCAAAATAAATTTCACTTTCATTTCTCACAAAATAAAATATTTATTCATCTGAATGAAATTATCACCCTATCCATTTCACTCTGCCAGTAAGAAATTCCTGATTTCTTCTAAATCTTGTCTTCCATCTCAACAAGAAAAAACCAACCAGGCTTTGCCCAAACCTCTCAGAATACATTTTGCATAGGAAATATCACTAATTGATTCCATTTAGCCAAAATGCCATCTAATCAGCCACCCAACACCAATGAAAAAAAATAAGTAGCATTCATTTTTATTTTTTTTTGCAATGTTGAATTAAGTGAAGAATCTCTGAAGAAGATACTCTGGAGAAGGAAAAGCCAAAATGGAATTTTATAATCGTTTTCTTATGCAAAAGTCAACATAAAAGTGCTCCCACTTCACAGCTGGCACATACCAATGGAAGAGATTAACTTTTTAGTACCAAAAATAAAAAGATTCAGTAATAGCATGATAGCAGCCGCTATCAGTTTCCAAAACGGTTTTTATTTCTTGCTCTCTAGATACCAGTGCCTCTCCACTTTCAAAAATTTAATCCAAGCAATTAGATATTGAATAACCTGTTGTACTTACCTGGTTAGGAAATGAACAAGAAACATCTGGTCAGGCTAAGCATGAGCATGGTTGTCTGGAAAGAATTCTCTATGTTCTGGCCATCCCAGTCCCCCCTAGCTGGCTCTACGTCTCGGGAGGGCTCCCTCCCCGTTGGCCAGACTGTGGGCAGCGTCCAGTCCCCTCAAGCACCAGCTGCCCCCAGAGGCCAAGGCATCAGACCAGGTTTACCACTCCTCCAGCGGACCCCTCGCTGCCCGGCTCCCTCCACCTCCTCCTCCTCCCTGCCAGGACAAGTTTCACAAACAACTCGTTTTCAGCGAAAAGCAGGTTTCGTTTTCTCGAGCATCAAGTGGTTAGAAAAAAAGTCAAGAAAGCCAGAGAAAAACGAGATCACAGACGATTCACTTGGCTGTCGGTCATCATCATCCCTCGCCCCCACTCTTCCCACTTTCCCCTTGCAGATAATCTCAAGAGGGAATTATGGTTTTGCTCCCAAAAGATCAGGCCCAGGATCACTCCCTTTCCTCCCTCCCCAGCTAGGACGAGACTCAGAAGCCGGCATCCTCAGTTGGGGATGATGGACATCCCTTGGACAGCTCAGCTGCGCCCCTAGTGGCCGCCAGTAGTCTTAGGGGAACTCTAAGCAGGAGCTACGTCTTACTCACTCAAGGTACTTCAGACATTTGGAGATGGCTAGGGGAGCGAATGAGATTGGTCAGACACACCTGTGCCGTGAGGCAATGCCGAGTTCTAGCTCCTGGAACGAGGAGCATTTCTAAAAGCTCAGTACCTTCAATTAAACAAACAAACAAAAACAAACCAGGCAGGATGGTGCTTCTGCAGGGTACAACACACCTGAGGGGGCTGAGGACGCTGAACCCAGTCCCCAGGCACCTGAAGTCCAGGAGCATATTGCTGGTTCCACTACCGGTGACTCAAAGAGCAGGCGGGCCATCCAAACCTGAAGGTGGACATAGCAGCAATGCAGCAGAACCTGTTGTTGTTCTCTCTGGGTAGGAGTTTAGACAGCTGAAAGCTACCCCAGCCCCAATAACATTTTATAAGGGACTCCCTTCCCAGCTTCAGGACCCTCCTCTGTGGGAATTGCTGCTCCCTTGAGACATTTTAGATTCCTCCTTCCTCCCAACCCCCACAAAACAATTTTGTTCATCAATGGAGGGAAGAGGAGGAAGGTGGCAATGGCAGTGTCTCAGATGAAACTAACTAAATTAATTTAAAATACTTAACTATATTAATTATATAATGCTTGAAGGGATCCTGAGGTTAGCCAGCTGAAAAGCTTTGTTTTTTACAACGAAACTGAGGCGCATATAGGTTAGGGAAGGTGACACAAGTAACAGAATCAACTTCAAGTGCTTCTTTTCCAGATCTAAAGTTCTTTCAAGGGTAGCTAGATGGCACAGTGTGAGTCTGAGTTGCATCCTCCTGATTTCAAATCTGATCTCAGACATTTACTAGCAATGTGATCTTGGACAAGTGCCTTAGCCTCTGTGAAATGAGTCAGAGAAAGAAATGGTAAACCACCCCAGTATCTTTACCAAGAAAACTATAACCCTGGTCATGAAGAGTCAAGCACGGCTGAAAAACAACAAAAGAGTTCCACTACAGTTTGAAAGAATACAGTTGTATGTGTTCCTTCCTTAAACAACAAATGATTGGGAATTATGGAAAGGGCCTTGGATTTGTAGTCAGGGAACCTGAATTTAAATCTCACTTCTTCTGTGTTACAATGAACAAATCAATTAAGCTCTCAAAGTCTCAATTTTGTTATCGAGAAAATGAGAACAATAAACTAAATAAATGATTTTGATGGTCCCTTCCATTTCTAAATCTGTGCACATTTCTATGCAGGGTGAAGCAGTGAAGAGATATAGATTTTGTCCCAAACACCTTTGTGAAGGAAAGTCAAAATGTTTCCAAGCATAAATGTCAGAAGCATCAGACTTACAGTCCATCTATTCACAACTTAACACCCTCACCAGAGGGACTAAGGGGATGATTAATCATTATCCTCAATGGAAAAGGGGGGGGGAGAGAAGATGGTAGAAAAATGTGGAATTCAAAGGCTTGCAAAAGGATGAATGTTGAAAACTATCTTTTGCATGTAATTGGAAAAAGTTAAAAAGAAAAATAATAGCTATCCTCTGTGATACCAAAGCAATGTGAAAAAAAAGGATTTAGTCCTGGAATCAGTATACCTGGCTTTATAGTTTATTTGATGCTCAGGATAAAATCAACTTTTCTTGCCCAGAAATAAATTCTACTAATGGTTTCAATTCAAAACTGCTATCATCTGCTATGCTACATACAGGCTCACCTATTTTATGTTATCTAAAAGAGATCCCTCTCAGGTTTCACCTTTTCCATTGCAAAATGAAAGGAATCATAGGACCCTTGTAGCTTCAAATCCTAAGACAACAGTTATTCACTCTAAGTTAATTTCCCTTAATAGCCTAATATAGAACTATTATCTATAAATCTAAATTCTTTTTCTTAAGTAAACATATAACTTCAGAATAAATTATCCATCTCTTAAATATAACATTTTCAATTAGCTTAAATTTAGTGTTTACCCAGAAATTCTTCCTTTTCTTTGAGTCGTTTCCAACTACATTCCAACTTTATTCAGAGGAGGATTACTTTCTTCAAAGAACTTATAAAGTAATAATGAAGATAAATTATGTACAGAGCAGAATTCAGTGAGTATAAGAACAAGGAACAAAGTATTATGACAAAGAAAAGGAGAGACAGCAAGGTTAGAGGTGATAGAGAAGACTTTATGGAAGGTGCAGCCTTTTGAGATAAAACTTGAAGGATCTTATAGAATTTGAATAGATGAAGAAAGGAGGATGCAGGCATTCCAAGGATACTGAGTCAGGCAAAGAAAGGGTACTTGGCATAAGAGTATTTGGCAAAGAGTAGTCTGTTTTAGAGTAACATAACCCTATAAAGATAAGTTGGAACCAGTGGATGGAGGATCTTCAGTGATAAGGCTAGGAGATTTAAATTTGTTAATAACAAAAGTTAGCCATTTTTTGTTTGTTTGTTTTGAAAGGCTATGTGATATAGTAGAAAGAATTCTAGATCTGGAGTCAAAAGACCTGGCAAATGCTTCCAGTAACTTTACCATGAAAACCCAAAAAGGTATCACAATGAATCTGAAATAACTGAACAATAACCTATTCTCTGAAGGTCTCAATTTCCTCATCTATAAAATGGAAATCATTCTTATATTACCTACCTCATAGGGTTGTTACGAAGAAAGTCTTTTGTAAAACTTAAAGCAATCTATAAATATAATTTTTCTAGAGGGTGAGAGAGTTTCATCAATGTGTTGAAGACAGTTTAAATTGGACAGTTAAATTTTTAGCATTTTCACCTTAGAAATCAGTAAATGCTACAAAACAGGGCTTGATTGTTGTTCTGTTGGCTGTCTACTAGACTTAGAAAACTTATGAAAAAATGTTAATAATGAAAATTAAACTTAAAAGTATGTTCTGTGCATTGTTTTTCTTTGAGAGCCTATTGTTAAATATTTTCCAGCACACTCTTGCTAAGGGACATATACATACAAACACACACATATGTATGTGTTCTATATACATATATATATATATATCTATATATCATTGTGTGTATATATATATATATATATATATATATTCATATTCTAGCTTACAGAAGACACAGAGCAGAGGCAGGGAGAAATAAATGATAATGAGGATCTGAATTAAGATAATGGAAGTGAGGGTGGAAGTGGACAGGGAGAGACACAAAATAATAACTCGGGTTTATTGAGTAACTTAGTCAAAGGCATCATTAACATGAATTGGGTTTTGGGGCCTAATTTTTTTAAAGAGCATCAAGAGGCAATCTAGTTCTAATAATCTAAGATATAGTTCACAAAAGTCTAAACTTGTTCTAGCCATGTTTCTTCATAAATTTAAAGACAAGGAGATTGCCAAGTCCTAAGTGGCCCAGAAAGAATGTGGGGAAGTAATGCAAGGAACCTAGTGGGTTCCTTGGTTGGGGGAGGGAACATAGCATATCCCAGGCAATGGGCAACTCTCAAATTTGTCTAAATATAAGTCCATTAACAAATCACCTGCCCCTTTATAGCTGCCTTTTCCCTTGTGTTCCCATAGCACTCCTGTGAGCACAGGTTCAAAAGAATGGGTTGAGCATGCTGGCACCTGATCAATGCCCTTCTATGAAATGTCATATAGTAGAAAGAGCACTAGTTAGTCAAGACCTGGCTTCAATTTATGACTATATCACTCACTAGCTATGGGACCTGGAAACAAGTTCATTAATATTTGAGTCTCAATTTTCTTTTCTGTAAAATGTAAATAATACTTGACATGCTCTGCTTCATAAAGTCTTAACACGATGAATAAATATAACACTTATTAGTATATAAAGCACATTGTATGTAAATATAAACTAGTATATATTACTTTTTTAAATATAATAATTATTATGAACAAAATCAGAAAACAAAAGTGTAATGGAAAGAAAACCAGATTTGAAGTAAGAAAATTGGATTCAAATTCCAGCTGCATGAACTTGAGCAAGTCATTGGTCCTCTATAAGCCTGTTTCCTTAAATTGGAAAATGAGGGTATTGGGTTTAAGATCCCCTCTACATCTAAATCCTATGAAGTATTTCCCTGGAAAGATTATCTCTGGTTACAGAAAAGAAGATGGGGAGTGAAAACAATCCTACCCTATAACCACAAATTTGACATTTCGTCCAAGGATATCACTATGTGTAGTAGGCCATCATTCTCCAAGAGAATCAGATGATACACAATCTTTTTATGTTTTGGAAATGCTTGTCTTATTCCATAAATAAAAATTAATTTTTAAAATATGGCAACTTAAAGATATTTTAAAAAAATGGGGATGCTTTCTAGGCCTGTTCTAAGGGTCAGATCAATCTGTAAACACAATTGTAACACAGAGAGGCCTTGCCTAACCTTGCAAATAAGTCTTTAAAAAGTTTTAAGCTGAGAGAAACAATCTACAGGGACTGCCAAATTTGCAATGGGCTTGATCGCATTTACAAATGACAATATCCAGGGTGAAAGTCAAATATTGGCTTCCACACCCTACCTTTCCCTTTGCCATCTATTTGATTCTGCCTGATGGCTCCAAGTGTCCAGTGCTCACCTGCACCCCACACAAACTCCAAAACTGTTCTCTCTTCCATCTCTGCCCACTCAAAATTACATTATTTCAGGTACCCAATTTCAGGGAGCTATCTGAGCAATGAAGCAGGAGCCCTGGCTTCATCACTTAGCAGTTGTGTGACCCTGGACAAGGCATCAGAACTCTCTGAGACTGTCTGTATAATAGAGATAATATCTACCTCCCAGGCTTCACAATGGTTATTCAATGATCAAAGGAGATATATAAAATTCATTTGGAAGCTAAAAAGCTGGACACACAAATGTTTTGGTTTTTTAAATCAATTCAACAAATGTATATGGATGTCTATTATGTACAAGAACTTGTGCCTAGACCTATGGGAACCACAATGACTAACATCAGTCCCTTCCCTCTAGATCTAGTAGTGGGGAAATAAGACTTAAAATCAGAGAAACAGGAAAGACATGGAGGTTAAAGAACTCAAAGAAATGGGAATTGCTCAGTGAATTTAGGAGATAGGAGAAATAATATTTTAATCCAAAAGCATAATATCTCAAAGTTGTTTTAAAGTCCTTAGTTTTCTACAATCTGGCACATAAGTGAGATTTTTTTTGGGGGGTGGAGGGAGATGGGAAGAACAAAGGGACCTTCCCTCCACATAAACCCCTGAATGTTCTACCATGCCAGAAGGAAAACCATGTCAGCAACTAGGTCCTTTCTAATCATCTACTTCACCTATGACTCCCCTCATCCCAAATCATTAGAATAAAAGATTATAAATCTCAATTTAAGAAGATTCACATAGAGTTTCCTCTGAATTCTCTAAATGCAGATCAATACTGAATGAATTAATTAATGAATGGAATTTAAAAACTCAGGTTTACAACTGAGCAGCTAAGGTGATCTAATCTTCCAACTACTTTATCTTTCTTATCTACCACCTTTCTCTATTTTTTAAATGGAAATTATAACCTTGCCCTACTTATTTCAGAAGGTTGGTACATAGACCTTTAGGGATGTAAGGGTGTTTGAAGAGGACTGGAACT
Organism: Macrotis lagotis; assembly: GCF_037893015.1. Classification (NCBI taxonomy): domain Eukaryota; kingdom Metazoa; phylum Chordata; class Mammalia; order Peramelemorphia; family Peramelidae; genus Macrotis; species Macrotis lagotis. The sequence goes on along the minus strand of NC_133659.1, from coordinate 262,163,494 downwards.
TCTGGCATATGGGCTTGTTGAGCCCTTTTCAAGGCTGCTCATCTACCTTTGGTGTCCACCTGGCACTCAACTCTCACTTGTGGCTTCAAGAATGCATAGAGGCTACTCCCTGATAAACTGTCTGGACAGACAGGCTAAACCAGGTTGAGAGTAGCCAACAAGCCTCAATCCATCAGTGAGTTAGGGAGATGTCTACCCAAAGTTTGTGAAGACTTCTCCTAATATAATGGAAAGGTGAAAACAATTTGTTCTAATGGTGGCTAAACTGGATGCTTTGGAGTGCATCAAAGATGCCAAAGTCATCCATTGCATTCCCTAGGTCTTTGTTGGTTGTCCTGACTTTCATCTTGCTACTGGACTGTGATGACTCTGGAAGAGAGGAGCAATGATTTGTGCAACTCTGCCTCAATTAAATCCAATACATGCTCAAGTCAAGACATGATATCACTAGTCCTCTTGGAAAACAAAAGACAATTAAAATATAAGACAGTATAAAGACTGACAGACAGCAACTTTGGTGGTTACCCAAACCAGTGATTTTTACATTTCAATATGAATGGAAGTCTTATGATCAAAAGGAAAAAGCTCTGGTAATAAAATTCCAAAACTGAGCTGGAAGCTGGAGAACAGAGAAAGAGAAATAAATTCCTTTAAAGCCAGACCAGTCATTAGCAAATATTTATTCAGTTTCTAATATGTACAAGCTACTAAACTAAGCTGGTGGACTGCTGCCTTTCCCATCTATGAGTAAGGTCTATTCTGTGACCTGGTCAGAGTCCCCAGGCTAGGGTTTTTCTAGGTAGGGCAGCTCCCTGGGTGCTGTGGATTTGAGGAGTTTGGTTTGGTTTGGTTTTATTCTCAAAATGTGTCCCATGGGTGAGAACAGACTATTCTTTGTTTAAACCCCTCAAAGAGTCACAAAATCTGTTTAAGAAACTGTGAAAAACTCAGTCCAGGAAACATTAAACAAGAGACAATGAAAGCACACATCTTTTTGATTCACCCTATTGCTCAAAGGAAAATGGTAATTCCTGAAATGTCTCTATCTTCACCTTCCTTCACTGTGGCATTAAACTCTACGACAGTTAATACCATTCTACAAAGAGTGGTTAGGACTATTTGTTTAGACTTTTAAACCTGGAAGAGATCTTTAAAATCTTCACCTTGGAGATGAAAAACTTGAGACCCAAAGAAAGTAAGTGATTTAGTTTAAGTCAGAAAAGAAATAGCAAGCCCATGAGTCAAACCCATGTGTTCCAGCTCTAGTACTATTGATCTTTCCAGTGAGAAAATATTTGTAGAGAATTTTGAAAACCTTAAAGCCTCATGTAATGCTAGCCATCATCATCATCATCATTATCATCATCATCATCATAATTGTAGGCCACCATAGCATAGAACCTTAATTAGCAATCAAGAACAAAACCACTAAGAGAACCAAGAGGATGGAGTTGAAAAGCAGTCTCAAATTAATTTTATAAACATGTTTGATTATGAGGAAGGAGAGAAATCTCAGATTGTGGGACAAACCATACCACAAACTAACTACTAAGGAGGCTGCCAATAAAGGCAGGAAGGAGCCAGGACCAGGATGGGAGGAGATCACCCTATGTATGACAACTAGAAGCCTACTATCTGGTAGCTTCCTATTTTGATGAATATAACCCAAGTTCCAAAGCTCATTGGTATGGGACTCTCTCCTCATTGGTGGAGATCAATGTCACCTACTTGTGTGAGGCACAGGGCAAAGTGGGTAACAGGAGAAAGGAGAGCTCCAGTCTGTTAAAATCTCTTGAGACAGAAAGAAATGATTATTAATAATCAATATCCTAATCACCAATATTCAAAGCTCTCCCATTCTTCCAAAGTCTCTGATTTTAATTACAGTCTCTGAAAGAACAGTACAGACAATGAGATTGAATTAACTCTCCTCCATTTTGGTCAGACCCCACCCAATTTTACAAGTAATTTAATCTAAGGTGAAGAAGCCCTTTGTATTCTATCCAACTTTGGGTGGAGACAGATACTTTTTTCTAGATGACCCAAGATTGTAGGATGGTATGTCTAGAGATATTTTCCTCATTCCAAGGGTAAAAAAAAAAACCACTCTCAGCTCCACATTGAACACATATGCTTCCACATAATCCTTGTTAACCAGGTTCTAAGTTTAGTTGTTTCTGCTTGATCTGTTGCTTCTTAAGTGTTCTCCACAAACTTCCAGCTTTCAGTATCATAGGACCAACCTCCATTTGTCCTGAATTTGTTATGGTTCCTATCTGCTATTGTTAGAATTGCCAAGGAAGGAGTATGTCAGACCTTTGGGACCTTTGTTGACTGATTCAAAAAATCAAATAGAGTTACAAGAAGCTAGAAGAGGGGTAGCTAGATGGTATAGTGGAAAGAACACTGACTTTGAAATTAGGAGGATCTGGATTCAAATCCAGCCTCAGACACTAATAATTACCTACTTGTATGACCATGGGCACTTAATCCCATTGCCTTGCCAAAAAAAAATAAGACTGACTAAGAAGCTAGAGATGTACTAATGTAATACCTTCATTTTATTAAGATTCAGAAAGGACAAGTAAGTTGACCCAAGAGCACAAACGTGGTATAAGGCAGAAGTGTATAGGGTGTTCAGGAAGAACTAGCACCGCTGGTGTGATAGCTTGCCGAACCCTTTTCAAGACTGCTCATCCACTTTTAGTGTGTAGTGTCTCCAAGAAGTAGTGGCATGCAAATTGACCACACTCTTGTAAAACCATCTAGAAAGATGAGTAAAACCAGGAGGAAGAAAATTGACAGCCTTCAAACTGGTCAGTGAGTTAGGGGATGTCTTTCCCAATCTTGTGAAGACTTTCCCCTCTCTCCTCCCTCCCCTTCCCTCCTGGCAGGATAGGTAGATTAAAACAATTTGTTCCAAAGGTCTAAATTCTATAAATTCAATTGACTGAATCAGGTGTTGTGGAGACTTAGAATTTGGTCAGACACTGAGTAAATCGCAGTCATCCACTGTACCCCCCAGGCCATCACCAGTTGTCCTAACTTTTGATTTGCCAGTGGATTGTGATGACTCTGGAAGAGAGAGTAAGGGAACGATTTTGTGCAGCTCTGACTCTCCTAAAACCAATTCACTTGCGAGTCAAGACATCACCCCATGATGTTACTGGTCTTCTTCCAAAATGAAGGATCAACAACTAGAACCCATGACTCTTACCCTTCCCAGTACACTGATAAATGACTTCTCTGATTAGTCCCTCACAATTAAAAGATGTCGTGGCAATAGCATTCATTTCTTCCAAAAGAAATTTTTAATAAAACAACTGATTTCATTACTTGATTAAAAGAGAGAAAAGAGTAAGGTCAAGCCTCCAGTTCATAAATGTGGATGACAGTTAGAGTAAGGTTTCAATACGTTTTAAGACCTTGAGACAGATACCTTCAAACACAGGAAAACATGTGTGATTTCTTATCCAGGAACTCCTGGCTATCTCAGGCACAAAGATTTAAATGGGGGATTTGAACTGTGGTCTTCTCAACTCCAAGTCAAGCATTCAATTTATTAGAGTTACTACACCAAACTGCTCTTTATGACAAGAAGAATTGAAAAAATTTAATGAGTAGTCATTTAAACTGCTTGACTTTAAAATGTTAAACTATATTTTACCTGTTTTGATATTTTCAAGCCATGAGATGTCTTCCTAGTACCTAAAGAATGATGTCTAATCTCAAGACTGGCTTTCAAATCTCTCCACATTGTAGTTCTCACACTCTTTCTTTATCCAGTGTTTCAAATGTTTCAGTGTAGTTTTAAACTTTTGGGACACCCCTTTATTAATCCTTCATTCACTCCAAACTGGTCATCTTATGCTTCAGGTATTTTCCAAGTTGTTTGACGATTTTTGTTTGATGTTTAAATTTTGAGTCCTATCCAAATTTTATTTGGAACTTTCTCGGAAAAAATACTGTAGTGGTTTGCCATCTCCTTTTCCTGCTCATTTTATAGTTGAAGAAACTGAGGTTTAGGTGACTTGTCCAGGGCCACTTACCTAGTACAAGTTTGAAGTCAGATTTGAACGTAGGGACATGAGTTTTCCTCCCTTCTGGCACAATATTCTAAGCAAAATGAAATGAATAAGTTACAATTTCTCCCCCACTTCCTCTACCCCATTTCCAGTCTTACTCAGGGATCAGAGTTGCCTTCAGGGCTGCTAAAATCCTGCCTATTCTTTAAGGTCTAGTTCAGATACCAGTTCTCCATGAAACTTTTCCTCATCCTCCTGGTCAGAATTGATCTCTCCTCTCCTTCAATCTCCCATACATTGCCCTTTGTTTGTACTTCTCTGATGTAATTGTCATAATTCCATTTTGTATTGTAGTTATTTATAGACATGTTTCATTTCACCTGCCAGAATGGAAGTTTCCTGAGCACAAGGACCCTATTTTATTCAATTTTGTATCTCCTCTAGACTAGCACATTTTCATTTCTCCCTCTGGACAGTGTCTCTTTCTCTCAATCCCCTGCTCTGTTCCACTCCAACCCCTGTCTATCCTGAAAACTGCCCATCTCAAATACCAAATCTCTATGAAGCCTGCCCACCCCATCCAGAAGCACTGTTCTCCTCTGAACTCCTGTAGTACTTACATGACACTGCCACACATTATGTTTAGGGGAAGGTATGCGGATGACTTCACTTCCCAACTCTATTGTGAGCTCCAAGAGCCCAGTATCCATATCTTGTGTTTATGCCTTTATCTCTCACAGCACTCTTAGCAGATGCTCAATGAATTTTATTAAATGAATATAAGGCAGGAAGGAAAGTAAAACATTCCTTAGGAAATTAGGAAACTACAAAATGGTGCTTAGAATACCTACTTTTACAGATGTTAAGGTTGAAAGATTGCCTGAGCTGAGTCTTGAGCTCTAGTGGGCCAAGATCTACTGCCAGATACTGTGTTCAGCACTTCATAAATATTATCCCATTTTATCCTCACTTATATCCCTAGGAGGAATGTGCTATTAAAAGAGGTGAAAGTGATTTACCCAGGATCACAGGGCTAATAAGTATCTGAAGATAAATTGCATTTAGATCTTCCTGATTCCAGATCCAGTACTCTATCTACACAAATCAACCTGCTGACCTACCTATGAGGGGAGGAAAGCTCCAAGTTGCCTAGAGAGAAGGGAAACTGTCCAGGTTGGAAATAGAGCAGTCAAAGATCCCAGCATGATCAGGCTCTTGAGAGGAAATTGAATTTGCAGCCCTGGTAAGGTTGAGGGGTCTCAATCCTTAAAAGAAGAAAAAGAAAAACATCACAGTGCTTTTAATGATTCTAAGTGATTTATCTCTCTGTCTCCATCTCTCTCTCTCATACACACACACACACACACACACACACACACACACACACACACACAGATTTTTCTCACATTGTATGAAATGGAATCTTAAAGCACTACAGCCTCCAAAGATTCAAAGCTTCTGCTAACCCCAAACCAATGCAAAGATATAGATTGCCTGCAGAATAATTCCATCGAGGCAAGAACTGGGTTTAAGTTATTTTCCCTTGGAAATAAATGTAAAATTGGAGAAAGAGATGGGCCTGCCCTGCCAAAGAGGAAAGAATAACAAATGTACAACAGAGTGTTATGCTTTCATCCATAAAATATAGGAAAAAAATCTTAGAGGAAGGTCTCCAGTATGTTGGGGTGCATCATCTTAGGAGGATACATTAGAAGACAAAGATGAAAATTGCACAGGACCCAGAAAGCATGAATGGGTGACAATCTGTACTGAAGCATAGAATGCCCTACTAGATGCATTTATATATTTACTGAGTAAAACAAACAAAAAATAAATAAATAGAGTAGTTCTTACCCCTTTCTATCCCATTATGTCCACAAACTTAGATGCTTGGATGAGAAGACATATAAATGGAACAGTTCTATTCATAACCATAATAGTCAATAAGTTTCTAATTGAACCTTCTGCAAACAATTTCCATTTTCTTCCAAGCAAGAAACCCCTATTAAATATAGCAGACTTTCTAATAAGGCATTGTACCTGCCTTATCATATTATACGAACAAGCCCTTTCCTACAGTTGAGATAGTTCTACATAGCTGCTGAAATGAGCAGAGAGGATTGGGAAATTGGCACCATGAAGTCATATAGCCTCTTTCCATGTCAGAACAGTAAACCACCCTGATCTTCATCTATCTTGATGCAAGGACTAATTTTTGACATCTTATTTCTTTTAATGTTATTAGGTCTGACTTCCACTTTATGTTAAAAGTGAGGAGGTATAATCATGCTCTTTGAGAGAATCATAATTTTCTCATGGTCCTAGATTATTGACAATTTTATACCAAATAGCATGTAGAACTGATATACATGGAAAGCAATGATTCATACTATTTTCTAATGAGCTAGAATAAGATGCAGGCAGAAAAAGAAGAAAATGTTAAAGAATTGTTGGCTGTGGCATCAAATTGTAATCTTCAATTTTTCAAATGTCTCAAATAAAATAATAATAAATAATAATAATAATAATAATAAATAACAGAAGATAACAGATCAGGTAGAGCATCATACCCTTAATAATGTGGCCAAAAAAAGGTAGATTGAAATATATGCAGGCTTAGATTTGAGAAGAAAGTACATGAATTTTTAAAAATTTTCCTCCATAAAGTAATTGACATTTAGATACCTCTGATTCATTTATCAGATGTTATTTGTATGAGACCCCACATGGAACCAGATTATAACCCATACATATTTTATTGAGGTTTGCCTGAGGCTTAGAGGAATTACATTATCTACTTATATTCACATAGCTAATAAGTGTCAGATAGGACTTGAACTCAGCTCTTCCTAATGTATTACCATCTAATTTGAAATTGTATTGTATTCTCTCTCTTATTTGATAAAATGTGAGCTGCTTGATAGCAGGAGCCATATTTTTACCTTTCTTTTGCTATATTAATGAGTAAGCACAATACCCAGCATATAATAATTGCTTAATAAATGCTTGTTCACTGATTGACTATCCACAACAATAATGCTGCTTCTTTCTTGGTTCATAGTTACTGAAAATGTTTGATGTCCTTTAATCCAAATACAACAATTTACTAGCTGTGTCAGATTCATTTCTTTGCATCCTCCAGTTGTGTACTCTAGCTCAATAGAAAATAGCATGAATCACTGCTTTAAAATAATACCATTTCTCCATACTGTTTGGTTTAAAATGGTTTCCTCATTTGTCAAATTTGAATAAGAATATCTGCACTGGCTACACACTGCCTCACAGGTTTGGCTATCCTTTACGAAAACATGAGAAGAGATAGTGAGAATTCAAGAGGATATGGTAGGGGCAGCTAGGTGGTACAGTAGATAGAGCACCAGCTCTGGAGTCAGGAGAATCTGAGTTCAAATCCAGCCTCAGACACTTAATAATTGCCTAGCTGTGTGTCATTGGGCTAGTCACTTAATCCCATTGCCTTGAAAAGGGAGAAAAAACAAATAAAGAGGATATGGGAAATGGCCAAGATGGCGTAGAGAAGACAGGCATAGTTCTAAAGTCTCCTGATCTCTTCCCCATCTATCACATGAAACAAACCTCTTAAAAGAAATCCGAACCAGGAAACCCAGAAAGAAAAGCCAGGAGAGGAAAATCTACCTCAGGATTTGTCTCCCGCAGCAGCCTTGGCTGAGTACCGGCAGGTGAGTTTAGGATCCGAGGGAAGATCAGCCCGGGATCAGCCAGATTAACAGCTGAATTGGAACCAGGAGTCTGAGGAACCGAGAGCAGACCTGCTGGATCAGCAGTAGGGCTATACGAAGGCAGCTTGGGTCCGTGGGGGAGCAGAGACACTGGTGTTTGTGCTGTCGCCCTGGAGCTTGGGGAAGGGGCTGCAGGGAGAGGTCTGGTGCAGGAGAGATACGGACACCATGCCTGACCTCCTCAGGACTGAGAAACTCTGAGTCCACGCCTCCATTGCGCTGAAGCATCCTCCAAAACAAACAATTGAAAACTACTTCTGCCTCAGGCCCAGGTGTGTGAGCAAAAGAACCAGCCCAGCTGAAGAAAGACCTCAGGCCAGGATAAAGCCCACCATGGACTGAAGGCAAAAGAACTCAATAGCTCCAATTCCTTCCCTCAACCAAAGGGAGAAAGCCTCTCAACTAAGGTCACAGAAACTCCAGAGAAAGCAACCAGCACCTCCTACTGGCCATCCAGAGAAACTGCACTCAGTAAAGCCTTTAGAGATCCCAAGCCCAGGTGAACCAGCCCCCTCCAACTCAAGGTCTTAGCATAATGAAGAAGGGTCAGCATAAAGGTGCATCCATAGAAAAATTCCTGGAAGGGGAAAAACCCCAACTCAGAGAGACCTGGAACCTCTGAGGAGAATACAATCTGGTCTCCAGCACAGAAAGACTTCCTTGAAGAAATAAGGAAGGAGATTAAAAATTTGGGAGAGACAATTAATACCTTGCAACAAGAAAACAAAACCTGACAAATTACAATTGGACAAACACAAAAGGAGAATTAATCTCTCAGATCCTCAAATGAGCATATGCAAAAAAAAATTAATTCTCTCAAAACCACAATTGGTCAAATGGAAAGCTCTTTCAAAAGTAGAATTGACCAATTGGAAAAGGAGTTGCAAAAGGTTAATGAAGAAAACTCCTCCCCCCCCCCCCAAATAAAGAATGGAGTCTACAGAAACTAATGACTCCATGAGACAGCAAGAGTCAGTTAAACAAAATCAAAAAATAGAAAAAATAGAAGCAAATATAAAATACCTTATCAACAAAACCACTGACCTCGAGGATAGATCGAGGAGGGGCAACCTGAAAATTATAGGACTTCCTGAAAACATTGAAGAGAAAAAAAGCCTGGACTTAATATTACAGGATCTAGTCATGGAAAACTGCCCTGAGATCATGGAATCAGAGGGCAAAGTAGTTATTGAAAGAGTACATCGATCCCCACCAGAAAAAGATCATGAAATGAAAACACCAAGGAATGTTGTGGCCAAACTGCAGAACTATCAGATAAAAGAGAAAATCCTTCAAGCAGTCAGAAAGAAACAATTTAAATATCAAGGAGCCACAGTAAGGATCACGCAGGACCTAACTGCATCAACTTTAAGGGATCAAAGGGCTTGGAATGAGATGTTTTGAAGAGCATGGGAGCTTGGAGTGCAGCCAAGAATCTACTTTCCTGCAAAGCTGAGCCTTCTCTTCCAGGGGAAAAAGATGGACATTTAACGAAATGGAAGAATTCCAAAAATTTCTGATGAAAAGACCAGAGCTAAACAGAAAATTTGGACATCAAACAGTAGGTTCAAGAGACACATGAAAAGGTAAAAAAGGGGGGGGGGGTGGTAAAAGGAAAAAAAATGCAATCCAGTAAGTTGAAACTGGTTATATCCCAGCATGGGGGGTGGGGGAAGAGACTCTCATAAATCCTGAGAAATGTAACTCTAACAGAGAGAATATACCTAGCCAGAAATGATGGACATCCATGACCTATCCATGAGACTGCTATCTAATGGGATGTAACTGGCTTTAACCCCACTTGGGAGAAAGACTCTAATAACTCTCAGGAGTTTTGACTCTATTCAATAGAATATACTGAACTAGAAGGGACAGACACGCAGAATTTTCTATGACCTAGATAGAATGATCTAAAAAAATACACTACCTCCCTAAAAAGGGGGACAGGAAAGAGACGGGAGGAGGGAGGGGATTGAATGGGACAAATCTCATTACACTAAGAGGTACAAAAAACCTGTGGTAATAGAGAGGAAGAAGGGAGCTGAGGAGAAACACCTGAATCTTCTCATCAGACATGGCTTAAAGTCAACCTACACATAGTCAGTTAACTTATAAAACATCTAACCTTTCAACTATTAAAAGGGGAAAAGGGGAGGGGGGAATGGAGAAAGGGAATGGGAGTGGGGGAAATAAGGCGGTATAACAAAAGGAAGGGAAGGGAAAAGGGAAAAAGGGAAAGGGGAAAGAAAGGGGAGGGTGTGATATAAGAGGGCAAACACACTGAAGGGGGTGGTAGTCAAAAACAAAATACTGGGGAATATGTATAAAAGGGGGGGGAAGGGGAAAATACAAAAAGAGGGAAGATAGCACAGAGGGCAATAAAGAATTAGTAATCACAACCTTGAATGTGAATGGGGTGAACTCTCCCTTAAAAGGTAAGTAAATAGCAGAGTGGATTGAAAACCAGAATCCTACAGTAGGCTGCTTACAAGAAACTCATTTGAAGCAGAGAGATACATATGGAGAAAAGGTATAAGGTTGGAGCAAAATATATTTTGCTTCAGCTGAAGTAAAAAAAGCAGGGGTAACAATCCTTATCTCAGACAAAGCAGCAGCAAAAATAGATAGCATTAAAAAAGATAAGGAAGGAAACTTTATCCTCCTTAAAGGTACCATAGACAATAAAGTCATTTCAATATTGAATATGTGTGCACCCAGTGCGACAGCACCCAAATTCTTAGAGGAGAAGCTGAAATAATTACAAGAAGACATAGACAGCAAAACTCTACTAGTAGGAGACCTCAACCTCCCATTATGAGATCTAGATAAATCAAATCATAAAACAAACAAGAAAGAAATTAGGGAAGTAAATAGATTGTTAGAAAAATTAGATATGGTAGACTTACGGAGGAAACTGAATGGGGATAGAAAGGAATATACCTTTTTCTCTGCAGTACATGGAACTTATACAAAAATTGTCCATGTACTAGGACACTAAAACCTAATGATCAACTGCAGAAAGGCAGAAATAGTGAATACATCTTTCTCAGATCACAATGCAATCAAAGTCATATGCAATACTGGGCCAAGGAGATATAGACCCTGAACAAACTGGAAACTGAATTATCTCATTTTAAAAAATGAGTGGACCAAAAAACAAATTATAGAAACAATTAACCATTTTGTCCTACATAATGATAATAATGAAACAACATACCAAAACCTATGGGATTCATTCAAAGTGACTCTCAGGGGATATATTATAGCTGTAAATTCAGTGGAAAGCAAAAAAACTATTGAATTAATAAATAAAACCAAAAGTTGGTATTATGAAAAACCAATAAAATTGATAAACCTCTCATCAATTTGATTAAAAAAAGAAAGAAGAAAACCAAATTTCTATTATCATGAATGAAAAAGGTAAACTCACCACCAATGAGGAGGAAATTAAAGGAAAAATTTGAAATTATTTTGCCCAACTTTATGCCAATAAATTCGATAATCTAAGTGAAATTGCTGAATATTTACAAAAATATAAGTTGTGTAGGTTAAATGTAGAAGAAATTAAATACCTAAACAAGCCTATCTCACAAAAAGAAATTCAACAAGCCATTATTGAACTCCCTAAGAAAAATCTCCAGGGCCTGATGGATTCACAAGTGAATTCTACCAAACAATTAAGGAACAATTGGTTCCAATCCTATATAAACTCTTTGGAAAAATAGGGAAAGGTGGAACTCTGCCTAACTCTTTCTATGAAACCAATATGGTGCTGTTACCTAAACCAGGAAGACTTAAAACAGAGAAAGAAAATTATAGACCTTTTTCCCTGATGAATATAGATGTGAAAATCCTAAATAAAATCTTGCAAAACAATTACAAGTCATCACTAGGATAATACATTATGATCAAGTAGGACTTATTCCAGGAATGCAGGGTTGGTTCAATATTAGGAAAACTGTTAGTATACTCAATTGTATCAACAACAAACCTATCAGAAATCATATGATCATATCAATAGATGTTGAGACAGCTTTTGACAAAATACACCAGCCATTCCTCTGAAAAACACTAGAGAGTATAGGAATAAATGGATTGTTCCTTAAAATAATTAGCAGTATCTATCTGAAACCATCAACAAGCATTATATTCAATGGGGAGAGGCTAGAGGCATTCCCAATAAGACCAGGGGTGAAACAAGAATGCCCATTATCACCACTACTATTCAATATTGTATTAAAAATGTTAGCATCAACAATTAGAGAAGAAAAAGAAATTGAAGGAATTAGAATAGGGAAGGAAGAGACAAAACTCTCACTCTTTGCAGATGACATGATGGTCTATCTAGAGAACCCCCAGAAATCATCCAAAAAAACTACTGGAAACAATTAGCAATTTTAGCAAAGTTGCAGGTTATAAAATAAACCCTCATAAATCCTCAACTTTTCTATATATGTTTAGCAAGAAACAGCAGGAAGAACTAGAAAGAGAAATCCCAAAGTAACCTCAGCCAATATAAAATATTTGGGAGTCTATTTGCCAAGACAGACTCAGAATCTTTTTTGAAAACAATTATAAAACACTTCTCACTCAAATTAAATTAGATTTAAATAACTGTACAAATATCAACTGCTCATGGATAGGTAGAGCTAATATAATAAAAATGACAGTTCTACCAAAACTAACTATCGGTTTAGTGCCCTACTGATCAAAATTCCAAAAAATTACTTTAATGTGTTTGAAAAAATTGTAAGCAAATTCATATGGAGAAATAAAATATCAAGAATTGCCAGGAGCTTAATGAAAAAAAGTGCAAAAGAAGTTGGCTTAGACCTATCTGATCTAAAATTATATTATAAAACAGCAGTCATCAAAATTGTTTGGTATTGGCTAAGAAATAGAGTGCTGGACCAGTGGAATAGACTAGGTGTAAAAGCAGGAGATGATTATAGTAATCTGCTGTTAGATAAGCCCAAAGAGTCCAGCCATTGGGAAAAAAAAAAACCAACTACCTCTTTGATAAAAACTGCTGGGATAATTAGAAGTTAGCATGGAAAAAACTTAGATTAGACCAACACATAACACCCTTTACCAAGATAAGATCCAAATGGTGACAGGACTTAGACATAAAAAACAATACTATAAGCAAAGGAAAAGATCAAGAACTAGTTTACCTGTCAAATCTTTGGAAAGGGGAGCAGTTTATGACTAAGGAAGAGTTGGAGAACATCAACAAAAACCAACTAGATGATTTCCATTTACATTAAATTAATAAGCTTTTGCACAGATAAAACTAATTTAACCAGGATCAAAAGAAATATACTAAACTGGGAAACAATCTTTACAACTAATGATTCTGACAAAGGACTCATTTCTAAAATATACAGAGAAATGAGTCATATTTTTATAACAAAAAGCCATTCCCCAATTGACAAATGGTCAAAGGATATGCAAAGGTAATATACAGATGAGATCTAAACAATCCATAGGCATATGAAAAATGCTCTAAATAATTATTTATTAGAGAAGTGCAAATTAAAGCTTCTCTGAGGTACCACCTCACACCTCTCAGACTGGCCAATATGACCAGAAAGGATAATGATCATTGTTGGAAGGGTTGTGGGAAATCTGTAACACTATTACACTGTTGGTGGAGCTGTGAACTCATCCAACCCTTCTGGAGAGCTAGTTGGAACTATGCCCAAAGGGCATCAAAAATGTGCATACCCTTTGACCCAGCAATACCACTACTGGGGCTATACCCTGAAGAGATGAGGGAAAAGGGTAAAAGCATTACTTGTACAAAAATATTTATAGCAGCCCTGTTTGTGGTGGCAAAGAATTGGAAATCAAGTAAATGTCCTTCAGTTGGGGCGTGGCTTAGCAAACTATGCTATGTGTATGTCGTGGAACACTATTTTTCTATTAGAAACCAGGAGGGAAGGGATTTCAGGGAAGCCTGGAGGTTTTTGCATGGACTGATGCTGAGTGAGATTAGCAGAAACAGAAAAACACTGTACACCCTAACAGCAACATGGGAGTGATGTTCAACCTTGAAGGACTCGCTCATTCCATCAGTGCAACAATTGGGAGCAATTTTGGGCTGTCTGCAAAGGAGAGTGCCGTCTTTATCCAGATGAGGAGCTGTGGAGTTTGAACAAAGTTCAAGGACTATTCCCTTTAATTTTGAAACAAACAGATATCTTATTGTCTGATCTTGTTACCTCTTAGACTTCTCTTCTCCTCTTTAAGGATATGATTTCTCTCTCATCACATCCAATTTGGATCAAGGTACAATATGGAAACAAAGCAAAGACTGACAAAGTGCTTCCTGTGGGTAGGTGGGGGGGAGCGAAGCAAGATAGGGGGGGGAAATTGTAAAACTCAAATAATATCTTTAAAAAAATAAATTAGAAAAAAAAGAAATATCTCTTCTATGAACCCCTTCTCTTCTTTGACATAGTGAACATCCTAAGCAGTCCCCCTTCCAATAAATGGCATTTTCCCTGACTATCCCTTATGTCTATAATTCTCTTCCTCTCCATCTCTGACTCCTATCTTCAAGTCTCAGCTAAAATCCCAAATTCTACAGAAAAGATTTTCTTAATCTCCCTTTCCTGGTTCTCCTTAAATTCCAATACTTACCCCCTCTGTTGATTATCTTAAATTTATCCTGTATACATCTCATTTGTACATACCTGTTTGCATATTATCTCTTCCATAAGATCTGAACTCCTTGAAGGCAGGGACTTTCTTTTGACATTTTTTATATCAGAGGCTAACAAATATCAGGTGCTTAATAAATGCTTTTTTTGACTGAATGACTGCCTGAAAAGATGTTGCAGAAATCACTTTCTCCTCACTATCATTTACAGGCTGTAAAGATGAGCATAGTGGAACCAGTCCTAGACCTAGTAAGCAATTTAAAGAACCACTAATCAAAACACTGGGTTTGTCTTTTCTCTGGACTACATCTACCTGGTAAAGAAGAACCAGGGTTGCATAAAACCAGACCATATAGCACCAGATGTTGGTTTAATTTCATTTTCCATAAAACTGTAACCCAATTTTTCCATCCATTTTTGTTGAATAATAAAGTTTTTTCCCCTAGTAAAATGTTGGGGGGTAAAATAATTTTTCTGTACATTTGATTCTAATTCTTCATTTAATCTACTCTTCTGACCAGTATCCTATTTTTAATTTAATACTAGAATGTTTTGATAATTGCTACTTTCTTGTGTAATTTGAGATGTCATTTCTATTCTACCTTTTTCATAAATTTTTCATTAATTCCCTTGAGATCTT
The DNA here is from genome assembly GCF_037893015.1 of Macrotis lagotis. Classification (NCBI taxonomy): domain Eukaryota; kingdom Metazoa; phylum Chordata; class Mammalia; order Peramelemorphia; family Peramelidae; genus Macrotis; species Macrotis lagotis. Next base: position 262,148,406 of record NC_133659.1, on the reverse strand, counting down.
TGACATTTGACATATGAATTTTACTACTATTTGGTCTATTTCTATAAAATATGACATTTATTTGGGTTCATATTATGCTAATTAAATTTTGCAATATTTATTATAATATCCTAGTCAATCTATTTACACCGAATACGTCTTCAGTTGTTTAGCATTGGCTTCATTTTTGTAAAAAAAATTTTAATACTATTTTTATAAGACTTTTTGCTCTCTGTTAATTAATTTCCACATATTCAATTATATATTGTATCTTAATATAGAGCCTAACATATATCAGGTGATTAATAAATGCTTTTTTTGACTAAATGACTGCCTGAAAAGATGTTGCAGCTTTATTTTTGTAGTTAGACTTTCTGATGATTCTCTTGGTTTTTCCATATAAATTGCCCTCTTATCTGAATAGATATTTCCATTTTTTCTTTCCCAGTATTTATTCATATAATTTCTTTTTTCTTTTATTGACATAGTTGGAGATAACATTTCTAGAGTTATGTGCAATAACAATGGTGAGAGTGGATAAACTTTGATCTTTTTTATTTTTATATCATGGATTTTATTTGTTTTCCAATTGTTTTCCAGTAGCAGTTTCTACCTGTCACCTTTGATTTTTTTGAGGAAATGTCTAATATTTTTTCATGACAAACAAAACTAGCCTTTGTTTTTAGATAAATGTTTTTTATCTATGTTAAGAAAAATCCTTCCATTCTTATACTTTTTGGTATTTTTAATATAAGTGAATATTTTATTGAGATTTTTCTTTATTGATATAATCACATGAATGTTTTCATTATTTATTTATAATTGATGAAACATTCACAAGTAAACTTACTATTTTTATATTACTAGAATAAATATATTTTGGTTAAAGTAATTTATCTTTAATAGTATTTTTTAATCAATCCTTATCTGTTATTTTTCTTTTACTTTGCCTTATCCACCCTGAATCAAGCTCAGGATCACACTTGTTTCATAGAAAGAGGAAAGTGATCCAGAGAATCCAGCAACTGGATAAAAACTCTCTCTTTGGTAAAAACTGTAAGGAAAATTCAAAGTTAGTAGGCAGAAACTTGGATTAGACCAACACCTCACACCCTATACCAAGATAACTTCAAAATGGATACAGGATCTAGCCATACAAAACAATATTATAAGCAAGCTAGGAGATCAAGGAACAGTTTACTGTCAGATCTATGGAAAGGAAAGCAGTTTATGACCAAGGAAGAGATGGAGAACACCATTAAAAATAAACTGGACAATTTTGATTATATTAAATTAAAAAGCTTTTGCACAGACAAAAACACTTTAACCAAGATCAAAAGAAATGTACTGAATTGGGGAACAATTTTTATGACTAATATTTCTGACAAAGGACTCATTTCTAAAATATACAGAGCACTGAGTCAAATTAAAAAAAAATAAAGACAAGCCATTCCCCAATTGACAAATGGTCAAAGGATATGCAAAGGCAATTTACAGATGAAGAGATCAAAGCAATCCATAGTCATATGAAAAAATGCTCTAAATCATTACTTATTAGAGAAATGCAAATTAAAGCTTCTCTGAGGTACCATCTCACCCCTAGCAGACAGGCCAATATGACCAGAAAAGATAAAGATCATTGTTGGAAGGGCTGTGGGAAATCTGGGACACTATTACATTGCTGGTGGAACTGTGAACTCATCCAACCTTTCTGGAGAGAAATTTGGAACTACTCGCAAAGGGCAACAAAAATGTGCATACCCTTTGATCCAGCAATACCACTACTGGGTCTATACCCTGAAGAGATGAGGAAAAAGGGTAAAAACATCACTTGTACAAAAATATTCTTAGCAGCCCTGTTTGTGGTGGCAAAGAATTGGAAATAAATTAAATGTCCTTCGATTGGGAAATGGCTTAGCAAACTGTGGCATATGTATGTCATGGAACACTATTGTTCTATTAGAAACCTAGAGGGATGGGAATTCAGGGAAGCCTGGAGGAATTTGCATGAACTGATGCTGAGTGAGATAAGCAGAACCAGAAAAACACTATACACTCCAACAGCAACATGGGAGTGATGATCAACCTTGATGGACTCGCTCATTCCATCAGTACAACAATCGGGGTCAATTTGGGGCTCTCTGCAATGGAGAATACCGTGGAATTTGAACAAACACCAAGGATTATTACCTTTAGTTTAGAAGAAAAAAACAAACTGATTTCTTATTGTCTGATCTTGCTATCTCTTATACTTTATGTTTCTTCCTTCTCTCATCACGTTCAGTTTGGATCATGGACACAATGTAAAGACTGACAAATTGCTTTCTGTGGGGGATGGGGGAGGAAAGTAAGATGGGGAAAAATTGTTAAACTCAAAATAAAATCTTTAAAAAATAGATATATACCTATACATGTGTATTTATATGTAATATATTATTATATACTATTACACTTATATTAAATTTTGCAAAGAAAAAAATTTAGCTTTCCATAAGTTTTAATTTTCTTTATTTCCCCTTCATTTGTTATGATTTTCCCCTTCTCCATTTCAGTTTTGTTCATTTCACTTCAAAGCTTCCCTCACTATTTTGAAAAAAATGAATGATGGTTTGTCAGTTCTTATTTTTAAAAGTTTTTTATATTTGTGGGTGAACTACCAGGCAAAAGAACTTAGAGCTAAAGTGCATGTACAAGTCAAGATTAGCAATTCTAAAACCCGACTCTTGATCCTATTTACTCTACTTGTGACAAGCCTCCAGTTGTGTCTCTTCCCAGGTTTCTTTCTAGAATCTAGGAGCATAAACTTTCTTCTTATAATTCACAATTCATTTAATTCATTTCTGCCTCCACCCCACCCCCACCCCTATCTCATTTCCCCTCTTTGAAGTGATGAAAAAGAATTATTCATTCAAGTAGAGATTTTTCAGAAGAGAGATTGAAAGTAAAATTTACAGTGTTAAAAATTATAGTGGGGGGCAACAAGGTGGCACAATGGTTAGAGCATGGTCCCTGGAGTCAGGGAGATCTGAATTCAAATCCAGTATCAGACACTTAATCCCTCTGGCTTGCAAAAAAAAATTACAGTGAGGCAACGGCTTTCAGGCTCTGAAATCTCTGCTCCTCCAACACTTTTTTTTACATTTTGACTTTCCTGGAGTCTATTAAACAGAAGTTTGTAACCTGGGGTTATTAATTTAGTTTTTTTTAAATATTTTGATAACTTTATTTAAATATAATTACTTTCCTTTACAATATTGTGTATTTTATTTTACGCATTTAAAAATATTGTTCTACTCTATGTCCCAAAGACAGAACTGATGCTGTCTGACTACAGATTGAAAAATCCTTTCATTTATCTTCATTTTTCTTGAAGTTTCTATTTTTTGGTGGAAAGGGGGCTTTGCTTCCTTTTACAACATGACTATTGAGAAATTTTTTTCATTACTACACGTTTGTAACCTATATCAAATAACTTGCTTTCTCAATGAGGGCTTGGGTGGAAGGGAGGAAGAGAAGTCAGAACTCAAGATTTGAAAAGTGAATGTTGAAACTTGCTTTTGCATGTGACTGAGGAAAAAAAGTAAAGAAAAGAAAGAGATATTATTTTGAGAGGTTTCTACTGGCTTCACCAGACTGGGTACATGACAAAAAAAGTATTTTATATTGTCTGAGTTTACTTTGAATGGTATTTCTCTTTCTAGCTCTTCCTGCTGTATCTTGCTAGACATATATAGAAAATTTTAGGATTTAGGAGACTTTATTTTATAACCTGCAACTTTGCTAAAATTGCTAATTATTTCCAGTAGTTTTTTGGATAATTTCTTGGGATACTCTAGGTAGACCATCATGTCATCTGCTTTTGTCTCTTCCTTCCCAATTCTAATTCCTTCAATTGCTTTTTCTTCTCTAACTGCTGATGCTAACATTTCTAATATAATATTGAATAGTAGTGGTAATAATTAGCACCCTTCTTTCACCCCTGATCTTATTGGGAATGCCTCTAGCCTCTCTCCATTGAATATAATGCTTGTTGATGGTTGCAGATAGATACTGCTAATTATTTTAAGGAACAGTCCATTTAATCCTACACTCTAGTGTTTTTAATAGGAATGGATGCTGTATTTTTTCAAAAGCTTTTTCAGCATCTACTGATATGATCATATGATTTCTGATAGGTTTGTTGTTGATATAATTGAGTATACTAACAGTTTTCCTAATATTAAACCAACCCTGCATTCCTGGAATAAATCCTACTTGATCATAATGTATTATCATGGTGATAACTTGTTGTAATTGTTTTGCTAAGATTTTATTTAGGATTTTTGCATCTATATTCATCAGGGAAATAGGTCTATAATTTTCTTTCTCTGTTTTAACTCTTCCTGGTTAAGGTAACAGCACCATATTGGTTTCAGAGAAAGAGTTAGGCAGAGTTCCATCTTTCCCTATTTTTCCAAAGAGTTTATATACAATTGGAACCAATTGTTCCTTCAATGTTTGGTAGAATTCACTTGTGAATCCATCAGGCCCAGGAGATTTTTTTTAGGGAGTTCAATGATGGCTTGTTGAATTTCTTTTTGTGAGATAGGCTTGTTTAGGTATTTAATCTCTTCTTCATTTAACCTGAGCAACTTATATTTTTGTAAATACTCATCCATTTCACTTAGATTATCAAATTTATTGGCATAGAGTTGGGCAAAATAATTTCGAATTATTGCTTTAATTTCTTCCTCATTGGTGGTGAGTTTACCTTTTTCATTTATGATACTAGCCATTTGGTTTTATTCTTTCTTTTTTTTAATCAAATTGACCAGATTTTTATCAATTTTATTGGTTTTTTCATGATACCAACTTTTGGTTTTATTTATTAATTCAATAGGTATTTTTGCTTTTGATTTTATTAATTTCTCCTTTAATTTTTAGATTTTCTAATTTGGTGTTTAATTGGCGATTTTTGATTTGTTCTTTCTCTAATTTTTTTAGTTGCATGTTTAAATCATTGATTTCCTCTTTCTCCAATTTATTCATGTAAGCATTTAGAGCTATAATATATCCCCTGAGAGTCACTTTGAATGAATCCCATAGGTTTTGGTATGTTGTTTCATTATTATCATTATCTAGGATAAAATGTTTAATTCTTTCTTTAATTTGTTTTTGGTCCATTCATTTTTAAAAATTAAGTTATTCATTTTCCAATTTGTTCTGGGTCTATATCTCCTTGGCCCAGTATTGTATATGACTTTTATTGCATTGTGATCTAGGAAAGATATATTCACTATTTCTGCCTTTCTGCAGTTGATCATTAGGTTTTTTTTTTGTCCTAGTACATGGTCAATTTTTGTATAAGTTCCATGTACTGCAGAGAAAAAGGTATATTCCTTTCTATCCCCATTCAGTTTCCTCCATAAGTCTACCATAGCTACTTTTTCTAACAATCTATTTACCTCCTTAACTTCTTTCTTGTTTATTTTATGATTCAATTTATCTAGATCTGAGAGTGAGAGGTTGAAGTCTCCCACTAGTAGAGTTTTGTTGTCTATGTCTTCCTGTAGTTCTTTTAGCTTCTCCTCTAAGAATTTGGGTGCTGTCCCCCTGGGTGCATATATATTCAGTATTGAAATGGCTTTTTTGTCTATGGTACGTTTTAGGAGGATAAAGTTTCCTTCCTTATCTCTTTTAACACTATCTATTTTTGCTGCTGCTTTGTCTGAGATAAGGATTGCTACCCCTGCTTTTTTTTTACTTCAGCTGAAGCAAAATATATTTTGCTCCAACCTTTTACCATTACTTTATATGTATCTCTCTGCTTCTAATGAGTTTCTTGTAAGCAGCATATTGTAGGATTCTGGTTTTTAATCCACTCTGCTTTTTGCTTTCGTTTTAAGGGAGAGTTCATCCCATTCACACTCAAAGTTATGATTAGTAATTCTTTATTGTCCTCCATGCTATCTTCCCTCTGTTTGTATTTTCCCCCTTCCCCCCTTTATCCATATTCCCCAGTATTTTGTTTCTGAATATCACCCCCCTTTTGGTGTGTTTGCCCTCCTATATCACTCCCTCTCCTTTCTTTCCCCTTTCCCTTTTTCCCTTTTCACTTCCCTTCCTTTTGTTAGTTCCCCTTTTTCACCCCACACCTCTTCCCTTTTTCTGTCCCCCCCCCTCCCCTTTTCCCCTATCAATATTTGAAAGGTTAGATGTTTTATAAGTTAACTGTATATGTGTAGGTTGACTTTAAGCCAAGTCTGATGAGAAGAACATTCAGGTGTTTCTCATCTGCTCCCTTCTTCCCCTCTATTACCATAGGTTTATTGTACCTCTTACTGTAATGAGTTTTACGCCATTCAATCCCTCCCTCCTCCCATCTCTTTCCTGTCCCCCTTTTTAAGGAGGTAGTGTTTTTTAGATCATTCTATCTAAGTGATAGAAAATTCTGAGTGTGTGTCCCTTCTAGTTCAGTATATTCTATCAAATAGTGTCAAAATACATGAAAGTTATTAGAGTCTTTCTTCCAAGTGTGGTTAAAATCAGTTACATCTCTTTGGATAGCAGTCTCATGGATCGGTCATGAATGTCCATCATTTCTGGCTAGGTATATTCTCTCTGTTAGAGTTACAATTCTCTATATTTATGAGAATCTTTTTTCTTTTTTCCCCATGCCAATTTCAACTTACTGGATAGCATTTTTTTTTCCTTTTACTGCCCCCCCCTTTTTTACCTTTTCATGTGTCTCTTGAACCTCCTGTTGGATGTCCAAATTTTCTGTTTACCTCTGTTCCTTTCATCAGAAATTTTTGTAATTCTTACATTTAGTTAAATGTTCATCTTTTTCCCTGGAAGAAAAGGATCAGCTTTGCGGGAAAGTAGATCCTTGGCTACATTCTAAGATCCCTTGCTCTTTGAAATATCTTGTTACAGGCCCTTCAATCCCTTAATGTTGATGCAGACAAGTCCTGCATAATCTGTGATATTGTGGCTCCTTGCTATTTAAATTGTTTCTTGCAGGATTTTCTCTTTTATCTGATAGTTTTGGATGTTGGCCACAACATTCCTTGGTGTTTTCATTTTAGGATCTTTTTTCTGGAGGGGCTCTATGTATTCTTACAATAACTACTTTGCCCTCTAATTCCATGATATCAGGGCACTTTTCCATCCCTAGATCCTGTAATATTAAATCCAAGCTTTTTTTCTCTTCAATGTTTTCAGGAAGTCCTATAATTTTCAGGTTGCCCCTCCTCAATATATTCTCAAGGTCAGTGGTTTTGTTGATGAGGTATTTTACATTTTCTTCTATTTTTTCTGTTTTTTGATTTTGTTTAACTGACTCTTGCTGTCTCATGGAGTCATTAGTTTCTGTAGACTCCATTCTTTTAGGGGCAGAAGAGTTTTCTTCATTAACCTTTTGCAACTCCTTTTCCAATTGGTCAATTCTACTTTTGAAAGAACTTTCCATTTGTCCAATTGAGGTTTTGAGAGAATTCAGCTGTTAATCTGGCTGATCTGGGGCTGATCCTCCCTCTGAGACCAGACTCACCCACCCGAATTCAGCCAATGCTGCTGCTGGCAACAAATCTTGAGGTAGATGTTCTTTCTCCTGGCTTTTCTTTCTGGGTTTTGTGGGTCAGATTTCTGTTAAAGAGGTTTATTTCATATGATAGATGGGTCAAAGATCAGGAGACTTTAGAACTGTGCCTGTCTTCTCTCTGCCATCTTGGCCAGAAGTCTAAACCTAACATTTCTAAAACTATTGAATAGAAATGATGATAATGGACATCCTTATTTCATTAATTGGAAAGGCTCCTCATTTATCCCCTTTATTGATAAGAATTGTTAATGATTTTAGAAAGATACTGCTTATAATTTAAGGAAAAGTCCACTTATTCCTATAGTTTTATAAATAGGAATGGATGTTGCAGTTTATAAAGACTTTTTCAGCATCTATTGACATAATCATTGGATTACTGTTGGTTTGCTATTGTTAAATTATGTTGTGTGTTTTCCTAATATTGAAATATCCCTGTCTTTCTCCTATAAATATTACTTAATCATGACATATTGTTATTGTAATAATGTTATATTTTCTTTGCTTAAATTTTATAAAAGATTTTTGCAACAATGTTCATTATGATGATTGCCCTACAACTGTCTTTGTCTCTCTTGACTCCTTCTGGTTAAGGTATCAGCATATTGTTGTCATAAAAGGAATTTGGCAGAACTTCATTTGCTTTAAATTTTTAAATATTGTTTGCATAGAATTGCTATTAATTGTTACTTAAATGTTTGGCAGAATTCATTTTTAAATCCATCTGAACCCTTTTCTTAGGGAGTTTATTGATGATTTCTTCAATTTCTTTTTCCAAAATGGGATTATTTTTTTCATCTTCTGTTAATCTAGGTAGTTTTCATTTTTGTAAATATCTATCCATTTCACTGAAGTTGTCAAATTTTTTTCTCATACAGATGGGTGACATAGCTCTGAATTACCTTTTTAATTTACTCTTCATTGGTGGTGAATTAAATTTTTTCATTTTAAATACTGGTAATTTGGTATTCTGTTTTTAAATCACTTTGACCAAAGATTCATCTATTTTATTGGGTTTTTTCCATTAGTTTTCTTTATTAGGTCCAGGTATCCTTGATTTCAATTATATAAATTTCTCCTTTTCTTTTTCAGAACTCCTAATTTGGAATTTAATTGGGAATCTTTAATTTGTTCATTTCCTAGCTTATTCTAGTCAAATGTCCAAATCATTGATCTCCTTTTCTTGATTTTATTTTTTATAAAATTTTAATATATTTTTATTTAATATATTTTATTTATAAAAAATTTCCCCTAAATTTGTTTTACTGCATCTCATAAATTTTGTTGTGTTGTCTCATTGATATCATTTTCTTGGATGAAATGGTTGGTTATTCCTATGATTTGTTATTGGATCCATTTGTTCTTTAAAATTGCTATTTAGTGTCCAAATAATTTTTGCTTTAACTTTCCATGATGCATTATTTCATGTATTTTTTATTGAATCATGATCTGAAAAGCATGCATTTATTATGTCTGCCTTTCTGCATTTGATTGTAAGATTTTATGTGCTAGAATACAGGTAGTTTTGATATCGGTTCCATGTACCTCAGAGAAAAATTTTCTTTCCTATCCATATTCAGTTTTCTCCTGAGACCTATCATATTAAAGTTTTCTAAAATTTTATTCACCTTTTTAACTTCATTCTTTTTTTTTGTATTACATTTATCTAATTCTAAGAGAAGAAGGTTGAGGTCCACCATTATTATAGTTTTGTCTTTGTTTCCTTGAATTCATTCAGTTTCTCTAAGCCATTTGATGCTATACTACTTGGTGCATATATGTTTAATAATTATATACTTCCATTGTTTATCATGCCTTTTGAAAAGATGTAGTTTCCTTCCTTAGCTTTTTTAATGAGTTCTATTTTTGCTTTTGCTTTGTCTTAGATCAGAATTGCTATTTCTGACTTTTTACTCCTGCTTAGGCATAATATATTTATCTCCAGCCTTTTACCTTTATCCTGTGTGTATCTCTCTCCTAAAAATGTGTTTCTTATAAACCATATAATGTAGGATTATTATAAACAATTATACAAAATGTAATTTAGGATTCTTCTTTTTATTGGAAATTTTTTTTTATTTTATTTATTTTATTGGAAATTCATCCCATTCGTTTTTGTAGTAGAGATGACTAATTCTGTATTTCTGTCAATGCTATGTTTTCCAATTTATACTTTTCTTTTTCTTTTCCTATGATGCTACCCAACCAATGTTTTGCAACCTTTCCCCATTAACTTTTCTTTTAAATTTTTTCTTTAACTTTACTTTCACTTTTACCTTCATTTTCACATTTATCAGTCCCTTCATTCCCTGTCTTTCTCTTTCCCCCATTACCTCCCTGTAGAGTAGGATAGATTTTTGAAACCCAACTAGGAATTTATGTTATTCCCTCTCTGGGTCAAAGCTAATATGTGTAGGATTTACACTGTGTTCATACCCTTCCTATGTCTTTGTGCCTCTTCACTTGGTGGTATTTATTCACTAATGACTAGCTGTTTCCTAGTTTAGTGCTTCTTTTTATGTCTCCATTGTTATAAACCTGTCTTGTACCTACAACCCCTTTGTCAAAATACATTTCTTTTCTTTGTCCTGATAGAAATATCATTCTCTTCTTTTTTATTGATATTTTATTTTTCCAACTACATGTTATGAAAGTTTTTCAACATTCATGCCTATGCCTGTTTTTAAGTTACAGAATTTCTTTCTACCCTCCCTTACCAACCTCCTCCCTTCAGTAGCAAATAGTTAGATTAATATTTGACAGACACATTTGTATTAAATATTTTGCAGGTTAGTCATTTTTGATATGAGGAATTAAGAGAAAGAAATATATATGAGATATATTTTTTTTTAAATGAATATAATGTTCAACAGACTTCTTTTTATTTTTTAGGTTTTTGCAAGGCAAATGGGGTTAAGTGGTTTGCCGAAGGACACATAGCTAGGTAATTATTAAGTGTCTGAGACCGGATTTGAACCCAGGTACTCCTGACTCCAGGGCTGGTGCTTTATGCACTGCACCACCTAGCCGCCCCTGTTCACCAGACTCTTAAAGATTTTGTTTTTGTTTTGATTTTCTTCCTCTGGATGGAGATAGCATTTGTACATAGGGTTGTCCTAGCTCTTTGAATTGCTGAGAGCACTGCATTCATCAGGGTTGATCATCTCACAATATTGTTGTCTTTGTGTACATTGTTCCCTTGGTTCTGCTCATTTCACTCAGCTTCAGATTCTGTAATTCATTCCATGCTTTTGGTTTTTTAATAGAACAATAGTATACCATAATATTCATGTACTATTTAGCCATTCCTGAATTGATGAACATTCTTTCAATTTTCAACCCTTTGCCACTGCAAAAAAGAAGAAGTATGAATATTTTGGAACATGTGGATCTTATCCCATTTTTTTATGATTTCTTCTGGATATAGAATTGGAATTGCTGGATCAAAGTGTAGAAACAATTTTATTGCTCTTTGGGCATAGATCCATATTACTCTTCAGAATGACTGGAACAGTTCACATAGAAATACCATTCTCAAAGATATATTAAATCATTGCTGAATTGACTGATAAGCAGCATTGACTTAGTTGACACTAAGTCATCTACCCTCTTCTGCTCCATTGAGATTACACTTCTCAAGTATCATAAATCACATCAAATTATAATTGATTTATACTGCCCCATCTATTCAAGTACTCTCTATGGATGCACAATTCTCATGAGTCAAAGTATTATGCAATATCAATTCATTTCATGTACTATTGCTACTTCCTGCCCCCCATAAACACACTTCTTCTAATTGTAGATTATTTCATGTCCAGTCCCTCTAAGTATATTCTCTCTGTCTCTATTTTATTCCTACCATAGTTCTACAAACCTTCCCAAGCAAAATATCAAATATAATCTGTTCCTCCATCCCTTTAACACCCCAACCATGATACTTAACCCTTGTTAATTAAAGTAAGGATTGGGGCAGCTAGGTAACACAGTGGATAAAGCACCATGCCTGGAGTCAGGAGTACCTGGGTTCAAATCAGCACTTAATAATCACCTAGCTGTGTGGCCTTGGGCAAGCTACTTAACACCATTTGCCTTGCAAAACAAAATAAACCTAAAAAAAAGTAAGGATTAAAGCCAATTAACTTCTTAATCTATTTATGTCCAAGCCTTCTAAGTAGGATTCCCTCCCTCTACCCCTATTATACTATCACTCTCCTTAAGGTATCTAGTAAAGAAGTCACTTTGTGATTGAATTATGTAAAGAGCCTCTAAGTATAATCCCTCCCTCTATCTCTATAAGAAATACAACATGCATAAACATCATTGCATTCATGTCTCATTTATATCCATAACCTCTAAAGCACATTTCCTTCAAATATATTCAACCATTAGACTATATTAAGAAAAAACTCAGTTCTCAAAATTATAAGTGTTATTTTTCCCTTGTAGAAATTTATCCAGTTTAATGTTCTTGATTAGCATTCCCCCCTTTTAATTTAGCTTTTTATGTATCTCTTGAATCTTGTGTTTGAAGATAAAATTTTTGTTCAGTTCTGACCTTTTTACCAGAAAATTATGGAAATCCCATATTTCATATTTCTATCATTCCACTGACAGAATATATATATATATATATATATATATATATATATAGAATTTTACAAGGTAGTAAATTATTTTAAAAAATAAACCAAAAAAAATGGTAGTAAATTCTTGGTTGTAATCCATGGTTCTTTGTCATTCAAAATAATATATTCCAAGTCCTCCAATCCAGGAATGTTAAACCTGAAAAGTCCTATTTTATTCTCATCTATCTTGTATTTAAATTGCTTTTCTTTGGTTGCTTGCTGTATATTTTTCTTTATTTGGCTTTGATAGTTCTTGAGATTTTTATTCTTGGATATCTCTCTGGAGGTGTTCTGTGTATTCTTATAGGGATTATGTTGTCTTCTTGATCCTACTATATTAGGACAATTTTGTATGATAATTTCTTGAAGTATATTTTTCTGACTGTTCTTTTGATCTAGACTTTCAGGTAGACCAATAAGTCATAAATCCTCTCCTCAATCTTTTTTCCAAGTCGTTTGCTTTTCCTAAAAGATGCATTATATTATCTACAAATTTTTCAGCCTTTTGGTTTTCTTTAATGGAATCTTGTTGTCTCATACATTCATTAGTTTCTATTTGTTTAATTCTAATAATTATGATTTTATTTTCTTCAGTGAACTTTGTGTCCTTTTCCAATTTGTTAATTTTACTTTTTGCTTAGGTACATTTACTTTCCAGTTGATCTATATTTATTTTTGATGAGCTGCATTTTTTTTCCAGTTCATTATTTATGCTTTTAAATGAGATGATTTCTTTGGTCAGTTTTCCCTGAGTTTTCTGCATATCTCTCATTTCTTTTATCCCCATTTTTCTGCTTCCTCTCTACTTTGTATTTTTTGAATCTTTATAAGCTCTTATATGAGGTTTTGTATTTGAGGTCAAAGCGTAAACTCTGCTGAGATTTCCCACATAAGTATTTTGTATCAGCTTCATTCTTCTGCTATGACATTTTTGTCATCTCTATCCACATAGTAGCTTTCTATGTTTAATGGGGTTTTTTTTGCTTGTTTTGCGTTTTTTGTGCTGGGTCTGGGTTCTAATCCCTTGTTCATTGCTATCTAAGGTGTAGCCTATGCAGCCCAACCATTACCTAAGCAGGGGTTTATTTCTTCCTTTATGCCTGGGATCTGTCTATGCAATGGTTTGTTTGCAACCCAGCCCTATCTTTTGTCCCAGTGTTCCCAGGGTTACATTGATTATGTCTGGAATTAGGATCTTCCCTGGTGGCCTGCTGAGTAGCTACTAGACCTGGATTAAGGTCTGGCTACTGAGACCTTGGCTACAATGTGGCTAGAAGTCTCATGCTGGCTGTCCTGTTCTCCTGTCTAGCTGGTCTTTACTTCCCCTCCCCCACCCAAGACAGATACCTTCCCTGTAGAATCTCTGTGATGTACACAATTGAAAACATGTTTTGATCTTTTTTTGTGGTTTCTTTAGCTTTATAGTCTCTATAGAGGCTTTATTAAATGCTTTGGGAGTATGCTAACTTCATACCATCATCTTTGCTCTGACTTGGAACTTTTATTTTATTTCTATTACTAATTATCTCTAGAGTGAGTGAGAGGAAGGAAGAGAAAAAGTTTAAAAAAGGGGGAAAATTCAGGATAATTTATATATAGAAAAGGAATAACAAATTGAACACAACAGATTAGTAATTTCATGGGTTACAATCATTTTTATTAATCAATGTTGTGGAAATGCTTGTTTTGATCCATGATTTAAAAAATAAAAAGACTTTCAAGAAATAAGGATGCTATTTAAGAATCAGGAGATGCTCAGCTATTCTATACTTACCCTTAATGCTTACCCTAGCTCTATTACTTGGGCACAAAAAGGACCTGTGTATTCTTTGGGGGTCTGATTCCTGTTTTGGAATTGCCTTCTCTTGTATCCCATATACAAATTGAATTACTACTTTATGTATCTTTCAGGATACACCCAAAGCAATTCAAATGTAATCATTAGAGTCAGATTTTGTTTATTTTTGAAAGGCAGTGGAGTGACTTGCCCAAGGTCACACAGCTAGGCAATTATTAAGTGTCTAAGGCTGGATTTGAACTCAGGTCCTTCTAACTCCAGGGCTGGTACTTTATCCACTTTGCCACCTAGCTGCCTTGGAGTCATACTTTCTAACAAAGATGAGCTCACCAAAGTTCCCATCTACATATAAATGTACATGATAGAATCTCTGGAATCAGGAAGAAGTGGTTGAAATCTGGATTAAGACACTTACTAGCTTTGTGACCCTGAGTAAGTCATTTGCTCTCTGTCTACATCACTCTTCTTTTCTAGAAAGTAAGTTTAAAAATAGCTCCTCCCTCTCTTTGACCCTTCTAGACTAGTCCTCTGTCTATATCACTCAGTAATCTATTGTACTTAGAGATTCATTCAACCCTAATTTTTCACTCAGTCAAGGTAAAAGTGAGAACAATAGGAAATCTTGTTTGTAAAATGCTTTGCTACCCTTAAAATTCTGTATCAGTATTAACTATAAGTTTTACATAAGTTCATAAAATCACACATGTTTTTGGAACATTTTAACCAAATTTTGCCCAGTTAGGTCCTCCATAAAGGATTGGATCTTTGAGGAGGAAATTCAGATCATTCCTTGTTCTGCCCCTTAAGACCTTGTTTAATCATTTTAAGTGGCACGTGAAGCAGGGCAATGTCATGGGATGTTAAGGAGTCCTGTCAGTTCTGACTGTATCAACAGCAGGTTTAAGATAATGAGTGTTTTTTTGTTTCCCTGGACTTCAGTTTCTTCATCTTTGAAACAAGGATTTGGACCAGATTGCTTTTTTTTTTTTATTTTTTGCAAAGCAATGGGGTTAAGTGGCTTGCCCAAGGCCACACAGCTAGTAACTATTAAGGGTCTGAGGCCGGATTTGAACTCAGGTACTCCTGACTTCAGGGTCCGTGCTCTATCCACCGCACAACCTAGCCGCCCCACCAGATTATTTCTAAGGCCCTTCTATCTTTGGTCTTTAGGAGTCCCTATTTGCATTCTTTTTGGGAAGAAGCTTAAGGAAGGTGAATATCCCAGAGGACTGACAGAAACCTGATTCACCATTTGCTATTGTGCCTTCAAAAAGTACATAATTGAAAGTTAGTTTGATGTGGAATCCTTAGAAGATGAAATGGGGGTGGTGTGGTTAAGTTTTGCAGTGGGTAGAGCACTTGGCCCTGGAGTCAGAAGTACCTCAGTTCAAATCTGGCCTCAGACCCTTAATAGTTATCTAGCTGTGTGGCCTTGGGCACACTTGGGCACTGCCTTGCAAAAAAAAAAAGATGAAATAGGAAGGTGATGCACACCTGTAGGGGTCAGTAATGTCTGAGATGTTGAGAACACACAGATTACTTCAAATGATCTAGTCCAGTGGAAACAGTCAGTCAGCCAACTGTCAGCAAGTTTTTATTATGCTCTAAGTTCCAGGGATAAAATGAATAAAACCCAGGGATTGCTCCAGCAGCTCACGTTCTAAAGGTGGAATGTGAAAAGGACAGGGTAAAGAAACAGTAATAAGAGGAAAGCAAGGGGAAGGCAGAAAGAGGAAAAGTTCTGCAAAGTGTGGGGTTTGCACTCTTCTGGAAGAATTCAGAAAAATAAGGAGGCTGAGTGGAGGGCTAGCATTTCAGGGATAGGAGTTGGCTATTGACAAGGCTAGATTATGAATCTACCTCTATCATGATGTGATTTTCTATCTGCCTGGCTTAGGGGTCTGTTTAGATTGAGAAACTCTTGAGGTGGTACCTTGTGGAAGTGTTAAGATGTTTGTTGAAGTCCTCTAACATAAGGACAGGAATAGTAATAGAAAGACTAGGAGCCATAGACTGGATTTATTGAAGCAGGAAGCAAAATGTCTTTAGTGTTGATAATTCTGAACATTGCTTGGGTATTTCTCTTGCTGTATCATGATAGGTGAATTAGGGACCATTCCTGAATGTAATATGAGAGGGAGGTTAGTGATACAATATCCTTAAGAGGAAATCAGAATCAGGGAGGATCAGAAGTATTAGGGAATGAAAAAGAAAAAATAGTTTAAGGTGAAAGCAAGTTTATTATCTATTGAACAAGCTTTCTAGGGGGCTTAGTGGGAGAGATGGTTTACAATAGAATTGCTGATTGTTGGGTTTGAATCCTGCAGGATTGGAGTTAAGAGAATGGTCAATTGAAAATGAAGAAAGGGGCTTAAGTAATTGAAACTATACATTTAAAATCACTGAGACGAGAGAGCATATTGACATGGTGTATTAGGCAATTATATATGAGTTCAGATAGAGCATCGATATGAGGAAGAGTTATTTTGAGAGGAACTTTTTGCTTAGATTTTTCATGCTCTTTCTTCTAGATACCTCCTCAAAGCAAGTAGTTGGTGATGTGTTTCTTGATACTTAAAGGTCTTAAAGATAACTACTTTGTATTTATTGTATAATTTCTTCTTGTATATGTTATAATATATATATATTTGTGTATATATAATATATATGTATCTCTCAGTTAATAAAAATTCTTTGTGAATGGGAGCTGTTTCATTTTATTTGTATTTCCAGTAGCCAGCCTCATGAATAACTTATAGCAATCCTTGATAAATTCTGACTATGTAGGTGAAATGGTCAAAAGTCTTAAATTCTAAAGTACTATTTTCAGGTAGGATGGGCTGTAATTTTTGAAGCCCTTTGGAATGTATCCAAGAGTGGGAGTGTGGGTACTTAGGATCACTTCAAGAGGTTCATTTACTTACCAATGTTGAAAGAGGGGATTGGAAATATTTAGTGGCAGTAGTTAGGAAACCTTCTTGGAAGTAGTGATTGATTCAGCTTCTGGCTGAAGATGGGCAAAATATTTTTTAAGCACTTTAATTATTTAGCTTCTCTGAAGTCTTATAATAAGAGAATTCAGGCTAGTTGGTAAAATACATAAGCCCTGCTTAGGCTGAAACTGGAACATTGTGGACAAGTAGAACCAGAAATTTCTTTCCCAAGAAAAAGAAAATGATGCTTTAGAAGACTGAAAGGAATTGACTGTGACTCATCCAAGTTACTGGGATGCTTGAAAATGAGCAACATGCTTCAATTTGAAGTAACTTGGGTGCAAAATAAACCTTTATAATTGATTAATCTTCCTATACATTACTAACAAAATCCACGAAAAAAAGACAAAAAAGAAATTCTGTTAAAAATGTACAAAATGGGGGCCACCAGGGACGAGCCTGGAGGTCAGAGGTCAGAGGTCGGAGGCGCAGAAGACCCCGGCCTGCCCGTCCCGGCGGGCAGCGGCCCGGCCGCAGGTGGGCAGACTCGCCGCTCGCGCCTGCTGGGCGGCGGCAGGAACAGGCCGTGCTCGGCCGGCCGGGGGCTGGCCCGCCCCGCGTGCGGGTGGCGAGCCCCCAGTGCCTGTCGCCCCGCTGCAGGGAGCCCTGGAACGTGGTGCTGGGGGGCCCTAGGAGCACACCCAGGGCAGGGGCCAGAAAAGGCCAGGGGGCACCCAGCACGGGGCCTTCAGCGTCCGAACTGACCGCCGTGCCTTGGGGTCATGGAGGTAGGCATCGGGCGGGCACTGGGGAATCTGATGTGTCTGTCCCAGAGCCGGACCTGGGAGCCGCCCGCCTACCCCGGAGTCGTGGAGTCCACAGAAGAGTATGTGTTCGTGGAGCGCCTCATCCCTCCCACTAGGGTCCCAGAGCCCCCCAAACACCAGACTTACCCCACACCCTGCGGCTGGCAGCCTCTGAAAGACCCACCGCCCAACCTCCCCTACTTCATTCCTCGCTCTCGGATGCACAAAGTCCCCATCTACACGGAGCTCACACGTGGAAACCGTCAGATGACTCTGATCCGAAAGGTGGAGGGGGACATTTGGGCCCTGCAGAAAGATGTAGAAGAATTCCTAACCCCACTGTTGGGGAAGACCCCTGTGACACAGGTCAATGAGGTAACCGGGACCCTGCGTATCAAGGGCTACTTCGACCGTCAGCTCAAGGCCTGGCTCCAGGAGAAGGGCTTCTGAGAAGGGCCTGAGGATGTCCCAGGCCCAGAGACTTGCCCCCACCTGGAGTGGCCCCCGGGCAGACTCCGTTGCCAGGCCCTGTACATCCCTCTTGTTCCCCATTTGTGAATGGAAGTCTCCACTGGACTTGGGGAAAGGGGGGAGGGTTGTCAGAATTACTCTAAATCCCCAGCCCCCAGTTGGAGGGCCAGGGTGGCCATGGACCTGGCTCCTGGACTCAGACCCTGATCCAGTAGATATCATTAAGACAAGCTGGGCATAAAGCAAAGATGACAAAACATCACTGATGCCCAGGGGGAGGGGTACCACGTCATAGCCTGGCACCAGCTTTAATGCAAGTCTTTATTTTGGCCGTATATACAATTGAAGTTATTAAAATTTGTACAATATTTACAAATTTAAAAAAATGCACAAAATGCTTAAATATCTGAGACGTAGTTATATGGTAAGATGTATGTAAAATTCAGGCAAACAAGTGAAAAAATACTCTTGATACATAAATGAAGGCAAATGAAGCAGTAAAAACTATATTAAAATTGAGATACTATAGGCTTAATGTAATAGAATGAGTTAATACAGAAAATTAATTTTCAGGAACTAAAGATCTGGAGTACTGATGAAAATACAGGGGAAAAAGTTTTGGGAATGGCTAGAACTCTAATGATATATAAATAATAATTAAAACATATGATACTGGTTAAAATTAGAATAGAATTTCAGTAGAGTATTTATTCAATAGGAATCAAATATATTAAAGGAGACCTGTGAAAAACCCAAGGACATTACCTGAAGCAAGGACTCCCTATTTGATAAGAAATATCAGATATACAGGGTGGCATAAATTTGGCTTAGGTTCATATTTTATACCATATAAGATTGTTCATTTCTCATAAACAGGTATGGGTACCATGATGAAATAATTACAACCTAAATTAATTTACTTATTCAATACTATACTAAACAAACTCCTTAAGAATTACATTACAGGATATAGCTAGGTGGTGCAATGGCTAGAGCACTGGCCCTGGAGTCAGGAGTACCTGAGTTCAAATCTGCCTTCAGATACTTAATTGCCTAGCTGTGTGACCTTGGGCAAGTCATTTAACCCCATTAGCTTAAATTAAAAAAAAAAAGAATTGCATTACAGAGCTAGAAAAAATTTATCACAAAATTCATCTGGAAGAGTTTAAGAGCAAACATATCATAGGAAGCAATGAAAAAGAAAAGGGAATTGAGTGGGTCTAACATACTAGATTTTACATTTTACTAAAAAAGCTGTAATTATAAAAGTATTTTGATACTGGGTAAAAATTGAGCACAGTCACCAAATATATGAGAAAGTTCCAAAGCCCAGCTATTTGGACAAGAAATCAGTATTAAAAAAATTGTTGAGTAAATTAACATTAGGATAACAGAGGTCAACATCTCACCAAAATATACTAGATAAACTTAAAATGTGTACATGATTTAGACATAAAAGATACTATCATAATCATATTAGTGGAACATGGAAATAATTACTTGTCTTATTCATTGAGAAAGAACCAGTTCATGACTGAACAAGAGGTAGACAAGTTCTCTTTAGTTCCTGAAAATTAATTTTCTGTATTAACTCATTCTATTACATTAAGCCTATAGTATCTCAATTTTAATATAGTTTTTACTGCTTCATTTGCCTTCATTTATGTATCAAGAGTATTTTTTCACTTGTTTGCCTGAATTTTACATACATCTTACCATATAACTACGTCTCAGATATTTAAGCATTTTGTGCATTTTTTTAAATTTGTAAATATTGTACAAATTTTAATAGCTTCAATTGTATATACAGCCAAAATAAAGACTTGCATTAAAGAGGTAGGGAAAATGAATATTTTTGATAGCATAAAATTAAAATGTTTTTACACAGATAAAACTAATACAGCTAAAAAAAGAACAGCATGTAAAAGGGAACACATTCATTGCAACAGATTACTCTAATAAAATTCTCATTTCTAAAACAGTGAACTGAATATTGATTCAGTTGAAAATTGCCCAGAGGATATAAATAGGGAGGATATGAAGTATATAAAGCCATTCTATCAGTACCCATATCAAAAGTGGTCTAATTAGTGAAATGTAAATGTAATTAATTTTGAGAAAGCAATTCACACCCTTCATACTAATATGTCAAAAATGGAAAATGTGAAAAAATGGAGTGAGAAACAATAGTTACACTACTGAACTATCCAAAATGCTATTAAATTATGACCCTTTAGAGATGATTCTGGAATTATGTAAAAGTAGATCAGAAAATTCAAAGCACCTCACATTTCCTCCACAAACAAAATAAAAGATGTCATAGGCTCAACCTAGATTGGCAAAAATAACAAGACTTAGGATGAGAAGTAGACCTTGTCGGAAAACCAGAGAATATCTGTAGAAAGATCCTAGAGGGAAGTTCAATCAGAGAAGAATATTAACATCTGCAGGTTGGCTGAAATGATTCAGCAAGCTATGACCTCTTTGGGAAGCTGGTTTGAGAGGTGGTCTCAGTCTCAACCACAGGATTTCTCACAGCTTAGGTGGGGGAAGCTGATAAAGCATACCAAGCTGAACTTGTGCTGCCTGTATGTAGCTTCCATTGAGAAGGAACCAGCACACATTCAGTGAGTACAGAAATAGTGGCACTGGGGTATTGCTGTGTGTAGGCACTTTCAGTAGAACTGAGTTCTTGGTTTTCATTATAGACTGGAGGAGAGGAGTGAAGGTGATAACCACAGGATGATTCTTAGGTAGTAGGATACAATTTTTCCCCTAATCTTTCTTCCCTCCCCTACACAGAAAGCAATTTTGATCCAAATTGAATGTGATGAGATAGAAATCTTATCCTTAAGCAAGAAACATAAAGTATAAGAGATAGCAAAATCAGACAATAAGATATTAGTTTTTTTTCTAAATTAAAGTTAATAGTCCTTGGTCTTTGTTCAAACTCCCCAGTTCTTTCTCTGGATACAGGTGGTATTCAGTAGGATAATTTCTAGCAACAGTATGCTGATGTTATCTAGCTTTGACTTGGAGGGGAAAAGACTACAGAAATTGGAAACAGTGCAATGTTCAAAAAACCCCCAGTAAAAATGACTTGAAGCTAGAGGCACAGTCCCTCTTACCATATAACTAGATGTGAATATAACAAAAGACTTCTAAAAATAATTTTTTAAAATGTTCAAGCAATGGAGAAAGAATAGAATCTTAGACAGTTACTGAAGAAAGATTGAATAAAAAAGAAAAAAAGTAGAAAGGAAAAGGATTCAGCAAGGAAAAATCAAAGGAATATTATAGGCAAATTCTGAAACTCCCAGGATATAGAGAAAAATATTATGACCAACAAGAAAAAATTCAAATGTGGTAGAGTCACAATTAGAATTAAAGTAGCTACTAAGTTCTCAACCATATCCTTAGTCTTCAACCTTTGGAATGGGCAGGTTTTCTCTCTGTCTTTTAATTCTGAGTCTTACTTTTCTTAATCTGAGTTGCTGGGGATTAGAAATTCTACTTTGGGGCAGCTAGGTGGTGCAGTGGAATTGGCCCTGGAGTCAAGAGTACCTGAGTTCAAATCTGACCTCAGACACTTAATAATTACCTAGCTGTGTGGCCTTGGGCAAGCCACTTAACCCCATTTGCCTTGCAAAAAAAAAGTTCTACCTTAATTTCTTCCCTTAGATTTGGTTCCTCAATTTACATGATAATCATTTTACACCTAGACAGTGTAGATTGGCTTCCATGAACTGAGATATGTGAAGCCTTGTCACTCCTCCTAACTTCTGCTCTGTGGACCTTTACACTTTTGATCACTCTCCTCTTCTAACGCTCACTTTTGCCTAAGTTTTCTAATATTCTTCTCTCCTGGTTCTTATTAAACCTGTCTGACTACTCCTTCTCTGTCTCTTTTACTGGCTATTTACCCATGTAAAACCCACTTACTTGGAGGGGTCCTGCAAGCTCTGGACTGTACTCTTTTCTATTTTTCTCTTCCCTTTATACTATTTCACTTATAAATCTAATAAACCACCAAAGATTCAGTTATCATCTCCATGAAGATTATTCTCAAATCTTTTCATGCAATCCTACTCTCTTTCCTGGCTTAGAGTGTCTCATAACCAATTGCCTAATGGAATTCTCAAACAGGTTGCCCCATAAACTCAAAGTATCTAAAATTAAACTCTTTATCTTGTCTCCTCATTCTAACCATTCAATTCCCTTCTTTTCCAAATTTTCCTATTACTATCAAGGGTGCCACCATCATACCAGTTATAAAAGTTTCATTTTAAGTGTCACAATTGATTCCATATCCCCACCGCCATTTGGAAATTGTTTTCAAAATCTCATTTCTCCTATTACCACCATCCTGGAACTTCTCCTGGATCTCATTCCACTCAGTCCTCGACAAAAAACTGAATGTTAAAAAAAACAACAAAATCAACAGTATTATTATTTACACTAAATTTTTGTTGTTTTGTTGTTTTGACTGCTTTAAAACTAGATCTCTTTGGAAAGCAGAAAAAAGTTAGTCTCTAATACTGCAATGGGAGTTAGATTCTTGATCTTGTTCAAACAGTAGGAATGGGAATGTTAAAAGAATGCTGAAAGAGTTGAATAGAGAGAAAAGAAAGGAAGCAAAACTTTGTATGAGAAGAGGAGGCTAAAACCTGGAACCATTCTTGTTTCTATTTCTATAAAGAACTGACCCTTATGCTGGATCTCATCCAGCATAATCCTGGACAAAACAAACAGAATGTTAGAAAAATAATAAAATCAACATTTCTATTTACATTGTTTTTGATGTTTTATTTCCTAAAGGAATTTAATCTTAGGTCTCCAAGGACTGTATAGTCATTTATCACAGACCTCTCTCTAGTTCTCATCCTCAACTTTTATTTCTAGGTTGTCTACATGGGATTAGAATGAAGGATCACTTCACACTAAGTTTTCTCATTTATGTAATTTGAACAATAATATTTATACTACCCTTTTAGCCTAGATGGTGGAGAGGAAGGCAAGAAGTTTTAAGCTCTCCTGGCTTTCCCTGAGAAATGACATGAAATAAGCCTCTTAACAGATTTTGGATTGACATCACTCACAGAAAAATGGAGAGGTACATCTTCCAGCACTATTTGTCATGGGGGAGTGTAGTCATGCCCAGGGCAGAGAGCAGAGACCCAGTTCAGGGGTCATCAGGTGATTCTGGGGACTAATCTGAGTACCCTTGGGGGAAACCTTTGCTGTGTGCAAAATGGGTGGATGGGGAGAACTCTAGCTCTAGCTCAGCTTCCCAGTCCCTTATCTGGCCAGCTTGGCTGGTCTGGAAACCCTGGGCTGTTAGCTCTCATGTTTCCAGGGAAACCCTTCAGTTTCCAACCAGAGTCCAAAGTATTAATGTGGGAGAGTCGGACTTTGTCAAGCACAAGCACAGAATCAGTCCAGGTGTTTGCACCTTGCCTCAAAGCCCAGTTATAGGTGTGGACTTCCCCAGCAGGAGAGTGCCTCTGTCATATCTAGGCCAAATTGTTTAAGGAAATCTCAGACTCCAGGTCTAGGGAGTAGGTTGCTGACACCTTCAATACAGAAAATACAGAGAATGTTTCTGGTTCTTTAGAAGAGGATTCATAGAGTAACCCCTGGGGGTTCCTAACTTCAGCAAACAAAGTCTGTAGGAATCTCAACACTGAAGGTCTACAAACCAGCACTTCCCCCAACATAAGTCCCTAGAAAAAGTTAGCATCCCAAACTGAAGAAAGACCAGTGCAAAGCAGGGTCTATTGAATTTTACCTTAGACATAAGAATACAAGGAGACAAGAAAAGGGCAGAAAAGATGAAGCTTCAGAGAAGAATAAGAATTGATCTCAAGCCCAGAAAGATTCCATGTAAGAGATCAGAAAGATATTTAAAAACTAAATGGAAAAATTGATAAAAGAAATTCATGAGAAAATTAAGACTATGCAAGAGAAAATTAGCATCTTATAGCAAAAAAAAAGACAGAAGAAAACAAATTCTTTTAAAACACAATTGGACAAATGCATTAAAAAATGATTCCTGTAAAAACACAATTTGGTAAATGGAAAAGCATAATAACTCCTTTAAAATTAGAATTGGCCAATTGGAAAAAGGGATGTAAAAGGTAAATGAAGAAAATTCTTCTCTAAAAGAAGATTGGAATCTTTCTTCACGAGACAGAAAGAATCTGTTAAATTAAATTTTTTAAAATGAAAAGTAGGAGCAAAATGTAAAATATCTCTTCAGTAAAACAACTGATCTGGAAATTGTTTACAATAGAGAAAATTTGGAAATCATAGGATTAATTGAAAACCTTGAAAAACAACAACAACAACAACAAAAAGCTGGGACTTCATACTTCAGACTGTAGTTAAAGAGAATTTCCTTGATATCATTGAACCAGAGGGCAAAATAATCACTGAAGCAATTCATCAATCTCCTCCTGATAAGGATCCCTAATTAGAAACAGGACCTGGCAGCATCAACATTAGGAGATCAAAGGCCCTAGATTATGATAATCTGGAAAGCAAGCAAGCTTGGATTATAACAAAGAATCCACTATTCAGGCAGTCTTCTCTTTCAGAGGAAATGATGGACCTTTTTCCCCCCAAGTCAATGGGGTTGTAACTTGCCCAAGGTCACACAGCTAGATAATTACTAAAGTGTCTGAATTCAAATCTGGACTCAGTCCTCCTGACCCCAAGGTTGCTGCTCTAGTTGTCCTGAAAAAAATGGACATTTAAACGAATGGGTGACTTACAGTGTTTCCCAATGAAAAGACCAGAGCTAAACAGAAAATTTAATCTTCATACAGGAGACACAAGAGAAATATGAAAAAGTCAATGGGGAAAAGAAAAAAATGTTATCCAATACAATTAAACTGGTTACATCCCCACTTGGGAGGATGATTCTTACAATTCTTGAGAATTGCAACTTATTATTTATTTTTATAACTTATTTTTATTTATTATTCTTACCCTTCAAGTATAAGGAAGGGGGGGAAGGAGGGAATAGAAGTAGGGACTGATAGAAAGGAGGGAAGGAAGATGGAAAAAAGGGACAGGCTAAAGAAAAAAGCAGGAGTGGGATAGAAGGGGGTAAACACATTGAGGGAGATGGAATTCAGAAGAAAAATACTGGGAGAAGGGGAAAAATTCAAATGGAGGAGAACTAACATGAAGGACAATAATGTGTTAGTAATTATAGTTTTGAATGTGAATGGGATTAACTCTCCCATAAAATGTATAGCAGAGTGAATTAAAATACCAAAAATCCCACAATATGGTGCTTATAAGAAACACATTTGTAGCAGACAGATACATACAGAGTAAATTTAAAAGACTCCAGCAGAATATATTATGCTTCATCTGGAGTGGAAAAAGTAGGGGTAGCAATCTTTATGTCAGAAAAAGCAGCTGCAAAAATAGATCTCATTAAAAGAGATAAGGAAGGTAATATTTATAGGTTATATTTATAAGATAAGGAAGGTTATATTTATCTAATGATAACCATAAAAATAAACATGAAGGAAATTAAGGAATTGAATAGAATGTTAGAAAACATAAATCTAATAGACTTTGGAGAAAATTGAATGGAGGTAGAAAGGAATACACTTTTTCTCCCTGTGATATATGTCACCTACACAAACATTTACCATGTATTAGAGCATAAAAACTTCATAATCTAATGCAGAAAGACAGAAATATTGAATTCATCCTTTTCAGAACCATGAGGCAATAAAAATCCTGTGCAATAAATGGCCATGGAGAGATAGGTCTAAAACTAATTGGAAACTAAGCAATCTAATTTTAAAGATTGAGTAGATCAAACAAGTAATAGAATTAATGATTTCATACAATAAAATGACAGTAACGAGACAACATACCAAAAATAATGAGATACAACCAAAGTAATTATTAAAGGATCTGTTATATCTCTAAATGCTTACATAAATAAAATAAAGATTTAAAGGAACTGAGCTTGCAACTAAGCAAGTTAGAGAAAACACAATTAAAAATACCCTATTAAATATTAAATTAGAAATTCTGTAAATTAAAGTTGAACTTAATTTAAATTTAAAGCAATAAAACTATGAATTAATAAAAAAACAAGAGTTGGTCTTGTGAAAAAATAGATGAAACTATGATTAATTAGATTTAAAAAAGAAAGAAAACAAAATTACTAATATCAAAAATGTAAAAGGTGAATTCACTAAGAAAGAGGAGTAAATTAAAATAATAATTCAAAACCATTTTGCCAAACTGTATGCAAATAAATTTGACCATCTAAGGGAAAAGTATGAATATTTACAAAACTACAAATTGCCCAGGTTAAAAGAAGAGGAGATTATATACTTAAGTAGGAATATTGCCTAAAAAGTAATTCAATAAACCATCAATGAACTCCCTAGGAATAAATCTCCAGGGCCAGATGGATTCACAAATGAATTCTTTCAAGAATTCAAGGAATATTTGGTTCCAATTTTACATAACTATTTGGACAAAGAAGTAAAGATGAAACTCTTCTTAATTCCTTCTCTGATACCAATATGGTGCTGATATTTACACCAGTAAGAGTCAAAACAGAGAAGGAAAATTATAGACCAATTTCCCTAATGAATATGCTTACAAAAAACATTTTAGATATAATATTAGCAAAGTGATTATAGCAAGTTATGGATAATACACCATGACGAAGAAGAATGTATAACAGAAATGGAAGGTTGGTTCAATATTAGGAAAACTATCAGCATAATTGACCATATAAGCAAAATTCTAATAGAAATTATATGATTATTTCAATAGATGCCAAAGAAGCTTCTGAAAAAAAATACAGCACTCATTCCATCTAAAAATAGTAGAAAGCATGGGAGTAAATTAATTTTTCCTTAAATTGATATGCAGTATCCATTTAAAACCATTGGCGAGCATTAGATGTAATAGGAATAAGATTTGTCACTAGGTAAAGAGTTGCAATGAATATTTTTGTAGCCGTGTGATTTTTAACCTTTATTCCTGACCTATTCTGGATACAGACTCGATCAGGAGTAAAACATGGATGCCTGCTATCACCACTATTATTCAATATTTTATTAGAAATGTCAGCTTTAGCAATAAGAGAAGTAAAAGAAATGAAAAGAATTAGAATCAGTAATGAAGAAACAAAACTTTCACTTTTTACTGATGATATAAGGATATACTTAGATAACTCTAGAAAATCATCTAAAAAAACTACAGGAAACAATAGTTTTAGCAACATTACAGTATATAAAATACACCCACATAAATTCTCAGCATGTATGTGTATTAATAAGATACTGCAACAAAAGAGAGAAAAAGCAATCCCATTTAAAATAACAACAGACAGTATAAAATAGATGGAAGTCTACCTGCTCAGGCAGACTCAGAAACTATGAAAACAACTAAAAAATGCTTTTCCACAAATAATATCACATCTAAATAACTGAGCAAATATCAATTGAATGGGTAGACCAAGATAAAATAATAAAAAGATAATTCTAAATAAATTAAATTACTTTAAATTAAAAAGGTTTCATACCAAAAACTCCACTCCAATCAAGATTAAAAGGAATGTAGTAAATTGGGAAATAACTTTTTCAACTAGTTTTTTTTTTCTGACAAAGGACTCATTTCTATATTATATGGAAAACTGAGTCAAATTTATAAAATAAAAATAAAAATCAAACATTCCCCAACTGATGAATGGTCAAAGAATATGCAAAGGCAATTCTGATAAGGCAAATGGAAATTGTAGTATCTCTGGGGTGGCACTTCACATCTCTCAGATTCATTATTATGACTAGAAAAGGTAATGCTCACTGTTGAAGAGGATGTCAGAAAACTAAGACACTAATACATTGTTGGTGGAGTTGTGAACTGATCCAACCTTTCTGGAGAGCAATTTGCAATTATGCCCAAAGGACAAGAAAAATGTGAATATATCCTTTGATCCAGCAATACCACTACTAGGTCTGTATCCTGAATAGATCAGGAAAGAGTTTAAAAATCACCCAGTTACAAAAATATTCATTGCAGCTCTTTACATATTGGAATTGGAATTTAAGGGAATGCCCATCAACAGGGGAAAGAATAAATAAATTCTGGTATGAGTATGTGATGGAACACTATTGTTCAATATGAAATCGTGAGGGACAGGATTTCAGAAAAACCAGGAAGGACTTCATGAATTGATGCTGAGTGAAATGAGCAGAACCTGAAGGACATTGTAACACACCAATAACAATATGGGGTGATGATCAACCATGATAGACTTGTTCATTTCAGCAGCAAGCATAATATTCAAAGAAAATTTTAAGGAACTTGTGATGGGAAATACCTTATGTATCCAGAGAAGGATCTAGTGGAAATTAAATGAAGACCAAAGCATATTACCATCAATTTTTAAAAGTTGTCATGAATATAATTTTGTTATCTCTAATGTTTTCTTTTTTATATAAATACTGCATTTGTTTTCCAATTCCATACATTCAAATAATTTTTGCAAGTTTGTGAAGTCTGCACTTTTTCTCCATCCCTCCCTTCCCTACCCCCCAAGACAGAAGGCAAACTGATGGTCTTTACATTGTTTGTCTGATATCCATGGATCAATACTGAATGTGCTCAGAGGAAAAAAAAATTCCCTTTGCTTCTTTTTTTGTTTGTATTTTACAAAGCAATGGGGTTAAGTGACTTGCCCAAGGTTACACAGTTAGTTAATTATTAAGTGTTTGAGACCAGATTTGAACTCAGATTCTCTTGACTCCGGGGCTAGTGCTCTATCCACTGTGCTTCCTAGCCACCCCAGAAAAAATTATTCTTTAGAAAGGAAGAAAATATTAGGAACAGCAAAAGTATGTAATACTTGAGACAATTATTTTTTTAAAAATTGAGGATTATAATCTTTGGTCTTCATTTAAACTCCACAGTTATGTGTCTGGATAATGATGGTATTCTCCATCAGATCTTCCACAATTGTCCCTGATTATTTGCACTGATGGAGTGAGCAAATTCATCAAGTTTGATCATCACTTCATGTTAAGATGTACAATGTTCTACTGGTTCTGCTCTTCTCACTCAGCATCAATTCATTGAAGTCTTTCCAAGCCTTCCTGACATCCCATTCCTCTTGGTTTCTAATAGAACAGTAGTATTCCATTGCATACATATACCACAATTTCTTTAGTCATCCCTCAATTGAATAACATCCCCTCAATTTCCAGTTCTTTGATATTACAAAAAGAGTTGCTATGAATATTTTTGTACATGTGAGGTTTTTATCCTTTTTCATGATCTCTTCAGGATATAGACCCAATAGAGGCATTGCTGGATCAAAAGGTATGCACATTTTTATTGCCTTTTTGGAAATAATTACAAATTGCTCTCTAGAAAGGTTGGATCAGTTCACAGTTCAGTCAGCAATGCATTAGTATCCCAGATTTCCCACATCTTTTCCAACATTGATCATTATCCTTTCTGGTCATATTAACCAATCTGAGAGTAGTGAAATGGTACATCAGAGATTCTTTGATTTGCATTTCTCTAAATAATAATGATTTAGAGCAGTTTTTCTAAAGATGGCTTTGATTTCCTTGTCTGAAAATTGCCTTTGCATATCTTTTGACATTTCCAATGGCTTCATTTTTTTTTACAAATTTAACTCAGATTACTATATATGTTAGAAATGAGTCCTTTGTCAGAAACACTAGTAAAAGTTGTTTCCCAATTAACTACATTTTTTATCTTGATTAGCGTGGTTGTGTTTGTGCAAAAGCATTTTTAATTTACTGTAAGCAAAATTATCCAGTTGGTTTGTCATAATTTTCGCTTCTCTTGCTTTTTCATAAACTGCTCCCTTTTCCACAGATCTGACAGGTAAGCTATTCCTTGTTTTCCAAATTTGCTTATAATATTGTCTTTTCTGTCTAAATCCTGCACCTGTTTTGATCTTATTTTAGGGTAGGGTGTGAGATATTGGTTTAATTCTAATTTCTGCCATACTATCTTCCAGTTTCCCAGCAGTTTTCATCCAAGAGTAAGTTCTTATCCCAGAAACTGGACTCTGAGTTTATCAAGCAGCAGATTACTATAATTACTTTCTGCTGTCTCTTTTGCACCTAATCTATTCCACTGATTCATTACTCTATTTCTTCGCTAGTACCAGACAGTTTTGATGACTGATGCTTTATAATATAATTTTAGACCTGGTAATGCTAAGCCACCTTCTTTTGCATTTTTTTCATTAAATCGCTAGATATTCTTGAATTTTTTTCTCAATATGAATTTAGTTATTTTTTTTAACTCACTAAATACATTTTGGAAACTTGATTGATATGTTACTTAAAAAGTGGTTTAATTTAGGTAGAATTGGCATTTTTTCTTATTGGCTTAGCCTATCCATGAGCAGTTGATATTTTCCTAGTTATTTAGTTCTGATTATGTTTGTGTGAAATGTGTCTGTCTTGGCAGGTAGACTACCAAGTATTTTATGTTATTTGAAGTAATTTTAAATAATATTTCTCTTACTCTTTCTACTGTACCTTGTTAGTATTATGCATATATATATATTTATATATATAGGAATGCTGAGGATTTATGTAGGTTTATTTTATGTACTGAAGCTTTGTTAGAGTTGCCATTTGTTTCCAGTAGATTATTTT
Organism: Macrotis lagotis; assembly: GCF_037893015.1. Lineage (NCBI taxonomy): Eukaryota > Metazoa > Chordata > Mammalia > Peramelemorphia > Peramelidae > Macrotis > Macrotis lagotis. Next base: position 262,117,523 of record NC_133659.1, on the reverse strand, counting down.
TGGGGATTCTCGAGGTTACCATAATCTCATCTGAAAAATGTGAGAGTTTTGTTTCTTCATTACCAATTCTAATTCCTTCAGTTTCTTTTTCTTTTCTTATTGCTGAAGTTAATGTATCTAATACAATATTGAATAGTGATGGTGATAACAGGCATCATAGTTTCACCCCTTATCTTATTAGGAATGTTTCTAGCTTAGCTCCAATGCATATAATACTTGTTGATAGTTTCATACTGATACTACTTATCATTTTAAGGAACAATCCATTTATTCCTTTGCTCTCTAGTGCTTTTAGTAGGAATGGGTGCTATATTTTGACAAAGGCTTTTTCAGCATCTATTAATTTAATCATATGATTTTTGATAGGTTTACTATTGATATAGTTAATTATACCAACAGTTTTCCTAATATTGAACCAGCCCTACATTCTTGGAATAAATCCTGCTTGGTCATAATGTATTATCCTAGTGATAACTTGCTGTAATCACTTTGTTAAGATTTTATTTATGATTTCTATCCATATCCATTAGGGAAATTGGTCTATAATTTTCTTTCTCTGAATTGACTCTTCCTGGTTTACTTATCAGCACCATGTTAGTTCTATCTTCATCTCTTGAATCCTGGGTGTATAATCTTGTACTGATCTTTCTCCCCACCAGGGGAATGAATGTTCATCCATCTCATTAATTCTACCTTCCACAATCCATGTTCTGTCCCACAGAGTCAAGAGCATTGACTCATTAAAATTTGCATTTTGGTTTTTAAATTACATATAACAGTTTTCATCATTTATTTTTTGGAACAATTTGAGATAGAAATTTTTCTCCCTCCTCTTCCCCCTCCTTAAGAAGTAATCTAATACACTATTATGTATTCTTCTAAAATATATTTCCTTATAAGTCATGTTGTGAATGAAAAAATAAAATAAAAGGAATAAAACATGACTCTCCCTACCCCCATGTGGAAATTGCATGCTTTAATCTGCATCATTCAGAGTTCATCAATTCTTTCTTTGTATGTATATGGCATTCTCCAAATTCAGTCTCTTGGAATTGTCCAGGCTCAATTTATTTCTGAGAAAAATCTTAGTCAATCATAATTGACACAGTACTAAATTGCTGGTACTATGGGAAAATTTCTGGTTCTAAAGAGCTTGGCCTCTTGACTCAGAAGATTTGAGTTCAAATTCCTACTCTGATTTTATCCAAATCACTTTACCTTATGGGATCTCAGTTTCATTATAAAGTAAGGGATTTGGAGTACCTGATTTTGTGGTCCCTTCATGTTCTAATTCCAATATCCTAGGATTTTCTGACCCCATCCGGCAGGAGAGGAGTTCTCCAAATACTCTTAGTATAAGGTTTGAATGTGTTTCATTTCAAATATGGTGGAATTGTTCAAGAGGCACATTCTGGGGAAATACACTGAGGAAGGTAAATATAAAAAAATAAGACAATAATAGCTTAGATATGTGGAGTAAATGTGAGGGGAACACTGAACCTGTAAGCCTGGGTGTTGGAGAGAATAATAATGGTAATCAAGGAGTATTGAAAAGTGGAGGATTTGAGGGATAAGTTCAGTTTTGGACATGGTGAGTTGAGGGAGTTGATGATGCAAAGCTGGTGCTCAGGAAAAATATTAAGGCTGAATATGTAGAACTGGGAATTGTTTGCTTAGTTATGATTATTGTACACAAAGGAGCTGATGAGATGATCACTTGAGATAATATGAGGATAGAGGAGAAGAGGGTACAAAACAAAGTTTTGGGGAAACTTAAAGATAATAGGAATGGCATGTATGAAAATCCAGCAAAGGTGACTAAGAAGGACCTGTCAGGGAGGAGGAGAATTAGAAGAAAGATGCATTACGAAAGCCTAGAGAAGCAAGTGTTTTGTAGGAAGCAATTATTAACAGAGTTAAAAGTTTCAGAGAGGTTAAGAAGGTTTAGCATTATGGAAAGATTGTTAGGATGACTTAGCTGGGAAACTTCATGAAAGGCAGTTTTAGTTGAATAAGGAGGTCAGATTACAGAGAGTTAAAAGAGAGTGAGAAATTAGGTTGAAGAGCAGCCTCGAATAGATGGTTGTTGTTTAATTTTGTTCAATAATTTGTGACACTGAGCATCATATCATTCATGGTTTTTTTTGACAAAAATCTTGGAGTGCTTTATTATTTCCTTCTCCAGTGGATGTAGGTTAAAAGAGATCTGGTAACTTGCCAAGGGTAGGGTCACTTAGCAAGTGTCTATGATCTGATTTGAAGGCAGATCTTTATTACTCCAGTCCCAGTACTTTACCAACTGAGTCAATTAGCTCCCCCTTTCAACAGTCATCTTTCTTAATTAATATAACTGAGAAAGGGGTGAGAGTTTGAGGATAATATCAGCATGGGAGGTTCACAGAATTTGGGATCTAAATGGCTATGGAGCTGTAGAAATCAAACTATCTTTTTTAAGGGATGAGAGAGATAAGAACATGTTTGAATGAATCAAAGACATAACCAGTAGGGGCAGCTAGGTGGCACAATGGATAGAGGCTGGCCCTGAAGTAAGGAGGACCTAAGTTCAAAATTCATGTTAAGGGAAGCAAGTGAAAGGACATTGCTTATGGTCCAGAGAACTGTTCTGAATCTGGAACAAGGATTATGTTAAAAATACACTCCAGCTGACAAATTTAAAACAGAAGTCTCATTTGAGAATTTCAAGATCCCCTAATATGAGGTATTCATTGTCATCTGCAGTGTTAATAGGGAAAGCCTCCTTTGTCTGACTGGGCAACTGAAAAAAACTCTATCTTTAAAAATGCCCAGACTGAAACACTCTTTTATTTCCTGTAAACTGTTATTTACCCATTCTTGTTACTATTGTCCAGAGAGTGAAAAGACATGTTTACCTACAACATGAATGTCATGAACTGAACTGTGAGAGGCAGAGGATTTTCATTGGCTGATGTCCCTCTTTTACCATATCTTAGACAAATAAGATAAACCACAGAAGTGTTTATTTCTAATGTTTCATTTGTCCTTAGTCTTATGTGCTACAGGGGATCTCCACTGGACGTGGAAATTTGAGTCAAGATGATCTTAGAGGCAGGATTCCAGTGGAGTGTACAAGCACCCAGGTCAGCAATGAATCTACCAAAAAGCAGAGTATCTGGGACTAAGCTCCAAGTGGGGATGGGACTTGAATATTGGACCAAGGACTCTATAAGAAAGGATCTAAGGTATATATATTATTTTTTTTTTTGCTAGGCAATGTTGTTAAGTTGCTTGCCCGAGGCCACACAGCTAGGCAATTATTAAGTGTCTGAGGCCAGATTTGAACTCAGGTACTCCTGACTCCAGGGCTGGTGTTCTATTCACTGTACCACCTAGCTGCCCCTAAGGTATATATCCAATCCCCTTCTGTTCTCTAGTTTTGAAGTAGAAAGGTGTATGTGTGTCTGTATTTGTGTGTCTGTGTGTACATATTTGTGTTTATGATTGGGAAGATCATGTTTCTCATGTTGGGGCTACTTCTCTGAATATCTGAGATTATATCTTTGGATCTTAATATTAATTTATAAAAACTAATTTAACATTTAGAGACTAAATGGAACTGGAGTATAAGGGAGCATGAGATTCCAAATGGTAAGAGCCATGTCCAAATACTCAAGATATCCCTAATCTCTTTTTAATTTTAATTTACCTTTTTATTTATTTTCACTTTACTAAAATAGTCTTGTAAGAGTAAACATTATTCTCCCTCCCCCCCACAAAAAATAAAAAAAAAATCATGAGAAGTGAAGTGAAAAAAAAAGAAAACAAAATTTCTTTCAGTCTCTGTTCAGATACCATCAGCTCTCTCTCTGTGTGCTGGATCACATTCTTCATCATAAGTCCATCAGAGAAGAAACTTCCATATTTTTCCACAGTGGTTGTTTCCAATTATAATTCCCTCAATACATTCCTTGCCACTATATTTACTATATTTTCCTTCTCCTTTCATTCTGTACCTCTTCAAAAGTGTCCTGTGAGGCAACCAAATGGTGCAGCAGACAGAACACTGGTCCTGGGACCAGAGGCCCCTAGCCTACATCCAATCCTAGAGACCCAGCAACCACCCAGCCCCATGGTCCTAGACAGGTCACCCACCATTCAAAAAACTAAAAAAGAAAGTGTTAAATATGACTATCCTCTCCCATGATCTACCCTCTCCTCTATTACCTATATCCCCCATCCCCCATCCCCTTTCTCTCATCCCCTTTCCTTTCCTTTTTACTATAGATTCCCATACCCTATTAAAAATCTGTGTTGTTTCCACTCTGAACCATTTCCTTTGAGAATGAAGGCTCCCACATTCTCCCCTCAACTTCTCCCCTTCCATCCCATTGCAAAAGCTATTTCTTGACTCTTCTACATTAAATATCTTAATCTATTCTACCTCTCATTCCCTTTCTCCCAGTACTTTTCCTTTTCACCCATTGACTCCATTTTTACAATATATTATACCTTCAGATGCAGCCCCTTCCTGTGCCTTGTCTAAATATGTACCTTCTAATTGCTCTAATAAATGATAAAGTTCATATGAATTATTCTACCTTTGACTTGGGAGTTCTGGAACTTAACTATAATATACCTTGGGGTTACTTTTTAGGATCTCTTTCCAGGGAAGATTGGTGAATTCTCTCAATTTCTATTTTGCCCTCTGCTTCTAGGATATCAGGGCAATTTTCCTGTAGAAATTCTTTAAAATTGAAGTCAAGGCTGTTCTCCTGATCATGATTTTCAAGGAGTCCAGCAATTCTTAAATTGTATTTTCTGGATCTGTTTTACCAGGTCAATTGATTTTTATTTTTAATAAGATATTTCATTTTTTCTCCTAGTTATTCATTCTTTTGGTATTGATTTATTGTTTCTTGATTCCTTTAAAAGTCAAATGCTTCCTTTAGCTCCATTCTACTTTTGAAGGAGTTGTTTTCTTCAGAGAGTTTTCTTATATCCTTTTTCATCTGCCCAATTTTGTTTTTTAAGGTATTCTTCTCCTCATTAACTTTTTGGACTGCTTTTTCCATTTGACCTAAACTGGTTTTTAACATGTTGTTTTCTTCAGCATTTTATTTTGTTTGTCCTTGACTAAGCTACTGACATGATTCATGATTTTCCTGTGTCTCTTTCATTTTTCTTCCCATTTTTTTCCTCTACCTCACTTATTTGTTTTCAAAATCTTTTATGAGCTTTACCATATTCTGAGTCCAACTCCTATTTTTCTTGGAGGTTTTAGATGCAGAATCTTGGACTTTGTCTTCTTCTGAGTGTATTTTTTAATCCTCCATTGGGCAAAAGTAATTGTCTATGATCAGGTTTCTTTGTTCTGCTTACTCATTTCCCTAGCCTGTGTCCTGGTTTTGGGATGCTTCCTGAGCTTTTGATTATTGGGACACTCCTGCAAGGATCTCAGTTCCTTCAAGGTCTTACGAGAAATCCTGACAGCTTTCCTGGCTTGTGCTTTGGTCTGTGGGTGACCGCAAGGACATCCCTCTGCCCTGGAGCTGTGAGGAAGGCCCCTGCTCTGCTATGATAGTATGGGGGCCCAGACTGTGACCAGGGTATGAATATGGAGAAAGCCCCAGAGTCCTGTCCCAGGGACAGAGGAGAGACCTCAACAGTCTCTCCAAACCTCGTTACCTTCCATATACTGAGTGTTCTGGGAGCAGTTGCCGGGTGGTTCCCTGCTGGGCAATCTGTGGGTCTGCTTCCATTTCCTGGGATCTGAGCTTCATTGATAGCTATGGTTGTGCTGAGGGCCATGGCTGCCTTGAGGGTCAAGCTGACATGGGCTTCATGCTAACTCTGGCAGAGGTCCCCCCACTGATCTTTCAAGTTGTGCTTGGTCTTCTCTCAGTTGGCAGGTCAGGAAACTGCTTCTGCTGCCAGGAGCCAGTTTTCCCAGGTACCCAGGCCCACTTCAGGCTGTTTCCAGCATGTTGAAACTCCTTCTCTCCAGTGTAGTGATCCTAGTTGCACTGCCACCCCCTCCAACCCCATGGAACAGAGCCTTCCCATGATCTTCCAGGTAATCCTTGACTGGAGAATTTCCTCTCTGGGTCTTTCTGTGGGTTCTGAATCTTAAAAGCCTAGAGTCATGATTTTATGATTTTTGAAATATTTTGGAGAGAGTTCCTGGGAAAGCTTGTTCTGATCCTGCCATCTTGTCTCTGCCCCCCCCCCCCCATTCATAAACTTATTTATGGTACTGAAGAAACCTAGGGAGAAGGATATAATGTAACATGCATGACCTTTAGAAAGTTAGGCTAAGGGTAGTCTGTGTTACATCAAAACTTTCTGAAAATCATCCCCTTTGTTTTCAGTCTCTCTCTCTCTCTCTCTCTCTCTCTCTCTCTCTCTCTCTCTCTTTCTCTCTCTCTCTTTCTCTTTCTCCCCCCACCAGGACGCTGACCAAAATATTCTTGTTTACTTCCCCAGCAGCAAACTTTCTTTTTGAAATTTTTTTTATGGGAGTAGAATCTCTGAAGACTTTAGAATGTTTTGCCTTCTCAAACTAAATTAGAAATATTGGATATCTTCTTTTTGTTTACATGTAACCTTATTGAAACACATTGATGTATTTTTTTCCATTTATTTCTGCCTGTGTCTACTCTATGTGTCTTTTGCATGAGAGTGATGGAGTTGGGTAACTTAGATTAGCATTTGAATATGTTGAGGAAGGATAGGGATTTCTCAGGAAATTTCCCTCTTTGGATACTAGGAATGTCCATTGTCCTTCCCTTTAAGTGATTTTTTTCAGAAAGATTTATTGGTCTATTTAATAATTTAGATTAGTACAAATAAATTTTTAATTATTTCCTTCATTAACCTAGAAATATTTCTGATATCTTTCTATTTTTCTGACTCTCAGCCACTATGAGGAAAAACACCAATTCTCTTTGTTATTGCTTATGTGATTGTTCTGGAAGAAAGAAAAATTGAATGAGGTCATCACTTTGATGTGAACCTGAGGTAGTTAGAGTCATCCAGACCAACCCATGCCTTCTCTTTCCCTGGACCCAACCACCCTCCTGTACCAGGAAATTGGAATAGAGGCTAGGAGCTGCTGCCAAGATGATGCAGGTTGTACTTCTTGGGGGATGAGAGACATAACCCTCCAGTTGTGTGCTTAAATTGCAGAAAGTACATAGAATCACAGAATCATTTAGATTTGGAAAAATCTGATCTACTTTCAGCTCCTCACCATACTACTCCCCTTCCCATCTCTGCCTCTTCACTGGTCCCTCCCTGTCTGGAATGTTCTGCCCTTTTCCCTGCCCTCATTGTGGACTCAGATCCATCCCACCTCTGTAGAATGACTTACCTGGTCTTCCCAGTTGCCCCTCCTTTTCAGATTACTTTCACAGAGTTTTCCTCTACGTTTTGTATTTATCTTGATATTTTTATGTTGTTTACCCCTTTAGAATAAAGAAACTAAGGATATGGACTATGCTTTTGGTGACTATTTTTACCTTCCATTTTATGAACAATTGACACATAAGGCCTGTTTAATTAATGCTTGTCAACTGATTGACTGACCCTGACTAGTTCTGAAAGCTCAGTGCTATGCATTATCATAAAAAAGAAAAAGTTTAGTTATCTTCATCCTCATTTCTTCTGCTTAGCTTTGGTGAATAGACTATTCACAGTTTGGGATAGAGATGTGGACAATGAGTCTGCAAAAGGAATGATGTGGGGGATCATTTGGGACCTACTATAAAAGTTGTATTTGCACCATACTGTAATCTATTATATGTGTAATAGCATTAAGTAAAAAAAACCCAATGTAGATATTTTAATTAACAATTTAGCTTTTAAGTCATTTTTCAGTTATATTTGACCATTTGTAAATACATCTGTGGTTTTCTTGATAAAGATACTAGAGTTGTTTGTCATTTTCTTCCCTAACCCATTTTACAGATTAAGAAATTGAGGCAAACAAGTTCAAATGCCTTGCTTAGGGTTCCACAGCTACTTACTATCTTAGGTCAGATTTGAACTCAGGAAGCCTTCTGGACTCCAGTCTGGCATGTGATCATCTGTGCCACACAACTACCCCATATTATTTATGCCTGTGTCTACTCTATGTGTGTCTTTGGCATGGGTGTGATGGAGCTGGGTAACTTTATAAAGGCTAACCATCATCTGAACCTTTAGCAAGTTGTAATGTTTTTTGTTGGTGAAGGGTCTTACCTCTGTATTGATAGTTTTTGATTGATCAGTGTAGTAGTGGTTACTGAAGATTGGGGAAGCCATTTAAAAAAAAACCTATGATGTTTGCCTCGTAGATTGCCTCTTAGTTTCACTTAAACACTTAGAGGCGATTGTAGTGCTTTTGATTGACTTACTTTCATGATGTATCTCAAGGAATGGGAGGGGATGTCCAGGGAGTGGGAAAGAGAAGGGAAAGAGCCAAATAGTGGAGCTAATAGATCACTCACACTGCTAATGTACTAAGTTCTCTGTATTCTTCAGATATAGTTTGCTGCTTTCTAAAACAATAGTAACATCAAAGAACATTGATCACAGAGTAACATGATAGAAATAAGAATAATTAAAGAATTTTTAAATCTTGTGTGAATTATTAAAGAGTGAAACCAAGTCATGATGAAAGCACATAGCAATAGAAAAAATGTCACTGATACACTTGTTCAATGCAGAATTGCTACAAACCTTCAATTTGTAAAAAAGATAAACAAAATCAAAATTGAAACAAAATTGGACATTCTTGGCAAAGTGCATTAAAGTGAACCTAGATATGCCTGAATGTGGGAGGGACTTGATGGAAGAGTAGCGAGCCTGCTCTAGAAGGATCCAGGGTATTCATTTATTAATTTATTGAATAATTTAGTAAATTCACATATTGATTCTACAGATTGTACTCGATACCATTTTCTGTCCTAAGTTATTTTTCCGTTTAGACCCTGGGGTAATAGTAATTTCATAATGGAGGAGAACTTTCAGGGAATTATTGATGACTACCAAATGCTCCACCCCCACATTCCAAAAAGTTCCCTCTCAATTGAAAAGTTTTTAAAGTAGTGGCAAAGAAATCATGAAAAGGGTCTAGGAAGAACAAAAAAATGCCTGTAAGAGGACAGGAAGCAATCTGGATGCCGGCACCTAGATTTAGTATTTTTCCATTTCCTCCTTTTAATCTTGAGAGATTTTTCATTCTGCCTCTTGAAATGCTGGGCACAGAGTCCATTTCAGTCATGCTGAGGGTCTCTGCCTCCCATGGAGGGGAGCATCATGGACTTGGAGATTCTGAGTCCTGTGATAACAGTTGATGTGATCTAGGTCTTTATTTCTAGTGTCAGAGTCTGAGGAGAACTGAGGATAGAATGGGGGCCATACTGTGTAAGACTGCATGAGCATCTTCCTGGAATTACTGGGCAGTGATAAAGTGATGAAACTAGGAGCAGAAGCAGGGACCTCAGTAAGAAAAAGTCCTGAATGCTGGAGACTCTACAGTACTGGAAGATCCACTGGTCTGGCAAACTGTGGAAACCAACTTCTCGCCTAAAAAGAACACTAGAGTCTGAGAACAGGTTCTCTACACACGCACGCATACACACACACACACACACAGAAAACAATTTTAAACCCATCTATTCCATCACCCCTTAAGCTAAAGTTAGAGCCCTTACAGTCTGGACAGGAATAGCACCAAGTTTCTCCCTCAGACCAGATAGACTGTGGGGTGGTTACCTATTTGGTGGTTTGAGTACAGCTCCCTCCTGGTGGCAACAATGATATTGCGCTCCTGTGTGCACTGACTGTATCTGTAGGGGCTGTTTCTTTTTTTGTGATTTATTAATTCCAGTTCCTGGGGTAGGGTAGTAAGAACTTAATAAATGACTGATGATTGATGAATGATATGATATGATATGATAACATATTACATTACTGAAATGCCTCCAAATCCAAAGAAAGTAACAGATAATATACACTGGCCAAAAAATATTCATGGAAAATCTACTACTCTATTTTTGCCAGTAGAGAATAAAAATTCTCTCAAATAGGACAAATAATCAGGCTCATTTCTCTGCTCAATAGAGTGAAACAGGATTTGAATATAAATAACTGAAATCAAAGTCATGATAAGCTGGTTGAGAGAATTTACACCATCAACACTCATGTTTCGGGTCAACCTTCTGAGACTTGAAGTGCAAGTATCATTATTCCTAGAGAATCCAAAGTAAATTCACAAAGAAAGTGTTTTACCAGACCCAACATGAAATGCAGTTCTATACTGAGGAAGGAAAAGACCTAGTTCTCTGGATGCAGAGAGAGCACCTAGGATTCTGTCTTTCATATGCATCTTTTTGTCATGAAATTCTTTCTGATGTTTTGTTGCAATCATTCCTTACTTATGGAGAAGTGTTTTCTCTCAATCAGGAGTTCTTTATCTGGAACCCATAGGCCCCAAGGCAGTCCATTGTTGAATTTCATGTGATTAAATAATTTGGAAGGGAAAAATATTTTATGTCTTTACTTTTTTTGGCTATATCTTGTTTTTCCTTTGTATTCCTATATATTTCATTAAAAAACATTAAAAACCACATTAAGAGAAGGGGGCCTATTGGTGTCTCTGGACTACCAAAGAAGTCTAGGCCTCTAAAAAAGTTAAGAACACTTTTATATTCTGGTTTTGCTCATTTCACTCAGCATTGATTCATGAAAGTCTTTCCAGTCTTTTCTGAAATCCCATCCCTCATGATTTCTTATATAAAAATAGTATCCCATTACATACATATATCACAATTTGTTCAGCCATTTCCAAATTGATGGGAGTCCCCTCAATTTCCAATTCTTTGTCACTAAAAAAGGAAATGCTATGATAATTTTTTACATGTGTAATTTTTGCTCTTTTTCATTATCTCTTTGGGATAAAAACCCAGTAGTGGCTTTGCTGGATCAAAGAGTATGCACATTTGTATTGTCCTTGGGGCATAATTTCAAATTCCTCTCCAGAAAGGTTGGATCAGCTCACAATTTCACCAAAAATGCATTAGTGTCCCAGTTTTCCCACTTCACCTTCAACACTGATAAATTTCCTTTCTAGTTATATTGAACAATTTACAGTTGGACAAGAGAAGCTTTAACTTGCATTTCTCTAATCAATAATGATTTAGAGCAGTTTTTCATATGTCTATAGATAGCTTTGATTTCGTTGTCTAAGAACTGTCTTTACATATCCTTTGACCATTTATTAATTGGTGAATAACTATTTCATCAATTGCACTCAATTCTCTCTATATTTTAATAACTTTTTTTATCAGTTGGACTCAAGTCTCTATATATTTTAAGAAATGAAGAAGTCCTTTTTCAAAAACACCAACTGTAAAATTTGGTTCCCAATTTACAACATTCTTTTCAATCTTGCTTGCAGTGGTTTTGTTTTTTGCAAAAACTTTTTAATTTAATGTAATCTAAATTATCTCTTATTTGGTCATAAACTACACCTCTTTCTGATCATAATCTGATTTAAATATTTCTGATCTGATCTGAAAGGTAAACCATTTCTTGTTCTCCTAATTGGCTCATAATATTATGTTATATGTTTAAATCCTGCACCAATTTCAACTTTATCTTGATATAGGGTATGAGATATTGATCTATTCTTAGCTTCTGCCAAACTATCTTCCAGTTTTCCCAACAGTTTTTATTGAACAATGAGTTCTTTATCCCCAAAACTGGAATCTTTGGTTATATCAAATAGTAGATTACTCTGGTCATTTACTGCACCTTTGCACCAAATCTATTCCACTGACCCACCCCTGATACCAATCAGTTTTGATGACTGATGCTTTATGATATAATTTTAGTTTTGCTATGACTGGGCCACTTTCCTTTGCATTTTTTCTCATTAATTCCTTTGATATTCTTGACCTTTTATGACCCCCATATGAAATTAGTTATAATTTTTTCTATCTTGCTAAAGTAATTATTTGGAAATTTGAATGGTACAACACTAAACAAGTATTTCAATTTATGTAGAATTGTCATTTTTATTTTATTAGCTCAATCTACCCATGAGTAATTTACATTTTCCCAGTTATTTAAATATTATTTTATTTGTGAGAAAATTGTTTAATTGTGGTTTTCATAATATTCAGCAGACCTCCTAATTCACCTATTTTTACAGATACTTTATATAGAATTGGAACCAATTGTTTGTTGAATATGTGGTAGAAATCACTTGTAAATCCATTTGTCCCTAGAGAATTTTTACATTAGGGAGTTCATTTGATGGCTTGTTGAATTTCTTTTTCTTAGATAAGGTTATTTAAATATTTAATTTCCTCTTCTTTTAACCTGGACAAATTAAATTTTTTGTAAATATTCATCCATTTCACTTGGATGATATTAAACAGTTTGGAAAAATACTTCTGAATTATTACTTCAGTTTCTTCCTCATCAGTGGTGAATTCAACTTTTTCATTTTTGATACTAGTAATTTGTTTTTCTTCTTTCTTTTTTCTAAATCAAATTAACCAATGGTCTTTTTTTTTTCATAAAAAGCCACTCGGTGTTATTTATTAGTTTAGTAGTTTTCTATCTTTCAATTTTACTAATTTCTCCTTTAATTTTCTGAATTTCTAATTTAGTATTCAATTATGGATTTTTAATTTTTCTTTCTCAAACTTTTTAAGTTGGATGCTCACTTCATTGATCTCTTTATATGTTTATTCATGTAAGCATTTAGAGAAAAAATATATCCCATGTGTTTTGGTATGTTGTCTCTTTATTGTTATTGTAATAAAATCATTAATTCTTTCTATGATTTGTTGTTTGATCCATTCATTCTTCAAAATTAGGTTACTTGGTTTCCACTTAACTTTAGGTCTAATTACCTTTAGGGCATCTAGGTGGCCCAGTAGACAGAGCACTAAGCCTTGGAGTCAGGAGGTGGGAGTTCAAATTTAGCCTCAAACACTTACTGTTACTAGTTTTGGGACCTTGGACCATTCACTTAACCTTGATTGCCCCACATTCTGGGCCATCTGTAGTTGTCCTGATTCAGATATGGCCACATTGGACCCAGATGGCTCTGATGGAGAAAGTGAGGTCAGTGATTTAGCACAGTATACCCTCACTCAAATTCAATTCATGTTCTTGTCATCACATTACCTCTCTGATGGTCTTTTTCAATGATGTTGAATAAACAGTAACTTTAGGTCTATCTTTCCATGGTCTTTTATTGCTCATGATTTGTATTACATCTTGATCTGAAAAGAATATATTCAATATTTTTGCCTTTATGCGTTTCATTATGAGGTTTTTATGCCAAATATAAGACTGTCCAATCTTATTTTTAAAAGTGTTTATTGAAACAATAGACAATATATTTTGATTTGCCATTTTTGCAAGAGCTCTGGGGCTTCCTTTACTGAAACATTTAGAAAGTCCACAGGTGAGCTGCATAAAATCACCTTGCAGGCTGCATGAAGTCCATGGGCCAAATTTTGGATAGTCTTGCCCTAATATTTGGCCAATTTTTTTGTTGGTGCCATGTAGTATTGAAAAAAGGTATATTCCTTTTATCCTTTTCCAACTTTTTGCCCATTTGAGCAAAGTGAAGCAGACAGTATTGAGTGACTTGCCCAGAGTCACATAGCTAATTGGTAACATAAATAAGATTTAAACTCAGGTCTTCCTGACTCCCGGCCCCAGATTATATCCCTGGTGCCACCAGCAGCTTTTGGGAAACTCTTTAAGATCAAATTTCAGAAAGGGTGCTAGACATTCTCATAAATATAGAGCATTTCCACCTTCAGTGTGTTTCCTTTCATACAAAGCCTTTTTATTGCCATATTGGGAAGACTGCAAGTGGTGCTCTTTACTATTTATTGGAGAATCTGGATTTTTCCTACTAGCATTGAGGATGCATCCAGAAGTTTAACAACAGAATATATGCAATCATATGTTTAGTTGTGTTGTCTTGGGAATCATCAGATTTTAAGAGAGTAAAGGATAGAACATATGGAATTGGTTAAATTTTTTTTTCTTACTTGTCCAGTTAAGTCATATTGATGCTAGAGGCTAGAGACCCTTCTCTATATCTATGACTCTTCATGTTGGAAAATACATTTTGAGGAAATTCTGTCTCTTTCTCTCTTTCTTTCACTTTCTCCCTATGTCTTTCTTTCCTTCTCTCTTTCCTTTCTCGTTCTTTTTTCTCTCTCTACCTTGTTTTGATGTTTTCTGTTTGTTTCTTCCTTTCATTGTTTTTTCTCACTTTCTTTATCTCTTCTCCTTCTTTTGTTTTCTCTTTTTTCTTCTCTCTTCCTTTTTTCTTTTTCTCTTTCTTTCTCCCTTCCTTTCTCACTCTGTCCCCTGCCTTTCCCCTCTTCCTCTCCCTCCCTCTCCCTATCCCTCTCCCCCTTTTCTTTCTCTCTTTTTTTGTTGCTTTCTCTTTTTCAATGTAGGTCATCACTTTCTTTGCAGTAAGGGACAATATATAGTCTTAGAGTGTTGCCTAGAGTATTGAGAGGTTAAGTTACTTGCCTGGGTTTGCTTGCCCTGGTCTTGGTGACTTCCCTATCAACCATCTAGCACCAGGAGATCTCAATCAGAACTGGAATTGTCATAGGCTCATAGTCTTAACTCTTCCTCTCTGCCAAGGTGAGCACTCTTCTGAAATTAGTGGTTCTCTTCTCAATTCTTTGTTCCACTTATTACACTCTTTCAACATCTCTATCTACCTACCTGTCTCCTCTTGATGCCCTTCTTTACAAGTATTTATTTATTTCAAAGATAGGCTTGGCATCTTTTTTCAACAGGACATTGGCTCTAGCACATTACTTTTTCTAATGTAATTAAGAGTTTAGATATAGGAATGTGCAACAAGGGCTTTCTGGTGACAAAGAATAATTTTGTTTTTTACATTAGTACTCTGTTAATATATATGTATATAAACTTATAACATGTATAATTCAGCAGAATGGAGGTGGGCATAAAATTTCTCTGACATCAATTAAAATGTATATTTAAGTATATCAAAGAATCAATTATAGATTTCAATAAATTATATGAATATAATTAAAAATATTATTCTTTGAAATGAAATCAGCTCTTAAAAATTTATGTTCTGAGGTTTTTTTCTAAATTAAATTTTATCCTTTTATTGGTTCCTGTCTTCTACCCTAACAGGTTTATTAAAGTCCCACTGAGTTCTTTAGAGAGCTAGGTGGCACAGTGGATAGAATGGTAGTTTTGAAGTCAGGAAGATTCATTTTCTGGAGTGAAAAATTGTCCTCAGATATTTACTTGCTGTTTGCTCCTGAACAAGTCACTTAACCATATATATATGCCTTACTTTCCTCATCTGTAAGATGTCCTGAAAGAGAAAATGGCAAATCACTTCAAGAGATCATGAAGAGTCAGATGTGACTGAACAAATACTTAAAAATATTTAGGTCTTACATTCTGTGAGTCATTTACTAGTCTTGACAAAGGTTATTATGACCCCACATAGGTTACCTGTTCTATTCTATAAGAGGGAGTGGGGAAAATTAGGACTGAGACCCACTTGTGGGTCCTAGACCACTGCTGAGTGGAACTTGGGAATGGGACTATTCACTGGCTACCATCAGAACTCAAGCCTGAGTCATTAATTAGGAGAAGTGAGGGGACATTTCATTTTGCTGAGGAAATATGAAGAAGTTTCTTGAGAAGAAGATATACATGATGATGGAATAATCTTTCTGCAGGACCCTTAAAAAGATACCAAAGATCAATGGAAATTGAAAATGGTTTGTACCTTCCTTTATCTGCCTTGTAAGCAGGGGTTCAGTTGGGAAAATCCCTTAAGAATATTCTGGAAGCCAGAACTTTGATTCAAGTACTTTGTTAACATCAGAACAACTTAGAAAGTTATGAAATTGTGAGTTTCTTTGTCCACATACCAGGAGTGATCAATTCCCTCCTGAAGTTCTCCCAGACCATATTCTGGTCTACTCTCTACTCCATTCTCAAGGTGACTGCATCCCCAACTACAGATTCCCAGTGGCCTTAGACTTACCATTTCTCCTTTTTCACCCCACTACCTTCTCTTCAGTTTGACTTTTTAACTAAATATGTCTTGCAATAAATTGGAATAAATGATTCATAATGCTTGATCCAGGTGCCATAAGAAAGGACAAAAATGGTTCTATAACATCCATAAGCCCCCAGGATCAATTGTCATTTATTGTCTCTGGAATTTGGACTAAATAGATAGGATCTAATGCTGCTATCAAAGGCTTTGCAATTTGATGAAGGGAAAGACAAATATCACTAATGATACAAAAAGAGAAGTTTAATATAAAGAGATGTGGGGAGAAAAATTTAAAGTGACAAATTTCAGGCAAAATAAGTTACTTAGATTTAAGAGACTCCAAATCCTATGAATCATCATGCATAAATTGTAGGAAGAGATGAGCTCTTTATCAGAGAAAGAATTCTTGAGAAAAAATTTAGTGTGATGTGATTGAAGGATAACAGTTTGGGAATTACAAAGGAGTAATGAGACTCTTTGAGATTATCATTAATTTCAACATGACTAGTTCCTTATGACCACCTGTGAAAGATGGGTAGACACATGAAAATGTATTTGACAGGGGAGGGCACAGGTTGAAAAGGAATCAATACTGGATTCACATTTGTGGATCAGCTTGACTAGAGCAGAACTGTAGGACTTTGGAATTGAATATTTGACTTCTGGTAGAAGCCTGGATTGAGAAGTTCAGATGGGAAAAATTCCAATGTCAGAAATTCTGAAAAGAAGGCTCCTACTGTAAATTTAATAAGATAACATGTAGGAAATGCACAGTATGCATTGTATTTAATATGGATTATTATATACAACTTGATAATACCCTTAAATACATAGTAATATTATTCTTTAAATGTATTGTTTTTCCCACTCTTGCCCTAGAGATAGTTATCATTAAAAAGAAATATGTGTGTATATCTATATCTATCTATCTATATGTATATAAATGTGTGTGTATACAAATCTATATATGTACATATGTAACATTCTATATAAGGTTGAATTTATCAGTTCATTTACTGGATGTAGGTGGCATCTTTTTATGTCATTCATATTTATTTTGGTTATTTATGATAGTCAAAATGATTTATTTGCTAAAACTCAATCTTAAAACAATATTCCCATAACTGGATAATGTTCTTTTGTTTCTATTAATTTCTATCTTCATTATTTCATGCAAGTCTTTTTATTGATATTTTATTTTTTGAAATTAATATTATGAATTTTTTCAACATTCATACATATAAATATGTATATTTTTAAGTTACAAAATTTTCTTCCACCATTCCTTCCCACCACCATTCCTCAGCAGTAAACAATCAGGCTAATAGGTACAAACATATTTTTGATAAAAAGTCATACTTTGGACATTTCTCTTAGCAGATGACATTGCCTCTAGTATTCTCAGGATTGAAGTACATTGTCTGGTACACAGTTCAGCAGTCGACTTGATCTTAACTCAGATGATGGTGGAGTGAATCAAACCTAACCCAATAAAGTTGGCATAATTTAGGTTATTATACCCTGATCTTCCATGCTCACTCTGGTGGGGCAGAACTTTTCTGTTGACCTTCCATGTTTCCTTGGTGATCTCTGGGTTTAGAGGTCTGGAAATAACTCCCACTGCCATAGATCCCAGTACCCCCAGGGACTGTTCCTGGAGGACGGGAGCTGGTTTATTCTGGCATGAGCATAGCTATAGCTCATTTCCACCCCAGTTCTGGTGGATCTTTCTTGCAAATCTTCCAAGGTGTCATGAGTTGGAAAATTGTTTTACCCAGTCTTTCTGTGGGTTCTGCCACTTTAGAATTTGTTTTGAGTCACAATTTTATGGCATTTTTTGTTTTCTGAGGAAGAAATTCTGGGAATTCTTTCCTTCATGTTGCTATCTTGGCTCTTCCCTTGTCTTCCCAGTCAGATGGGAGAGATGTGGGAGACAAGTGAATTCTATAAAAATTTAAAAATAATTATAATACTATATTAGTTGAAAAAATATAGAAAAATGCAAGAAAAAATTTCTCTTATGAATCAAATGTGATCTTGGTAACTTAAACAAGGGATAGATTAATCCGAGAAAAAAACTGTACGTAGCTATATCTAATGAATAACCTTATAAAAGTATTGAACATAATCAAAAGATTTCCCAATGGGAACAAGGTGGATTTTTATCAGTTACATGGGGATGATTCACAGTGGCAAAAATTGAAAATCCCATTATTAGCAGAAATAAAAGCTGAATGACTTTTTAATAAAATATAAAATTCATGTTAACAATACCGTAAAGCATAGCAATAAAAGTCAGTTACTTAATATGTCAAATAGCTTCTGTCAAAACCCAAATATTAGCAAATCAGTACTGAAAGAACAAAAGACATCTCTCTAAAAACTTTAAGAGTAAGGAAAGGATTTGAGCTACCACTGCTATTATTTAATAAAGCCAGAGATACTAGATATAATAATAAGGAAAAAATAATTTTTATAATGCCCATAGGTAAAGAGGAACAGTTTTAGAATTATTGACAAATTGTATTATGATATATCTTTTGTTCAGTAGTTTTTCAGTCATTTCTGATCATTTGTGACAGCATTTGGGTTTTCATGGCAAAGATAATGAAGTGGTTTGTCATTTCCTTTTCCTGCTCATTTTCCTTATAAGGAAACTGAGACAAACAGGGTTAAGTGACATTATTTAAGATGTTATCTCTAGAAAAGAAAGAGATTCATTTGCTATTAATTGAAGCAATACATAGGATATATAATTCATAAAATACTTCATTTCTCTGTACATTACCAAAAAAACCCTATAAGTTACAAAGAGTTTTTGCATTCAAGGTAGTTACTGAATGAAATTTGAATCCTTGGAGTAGGGTAACTCCATGTCAATTTGATGAGGGTTCTTTCATAATTATATAATGATGTTCAAGTTCATCCTGTAATGTGTCCACTTCAAGAGAGGAACCATGCCATGGAAAGAATTTTAGTTCCAGTGTGTACAGTGGGCTTAAGACCATTTGAATTCACTATATAGCATCTATTTGGAGAGCTGAGCAGCATAAACCTCTGACAGGTAAGCTTAGTTTTATTGTAGAAAGGCTGCCAAAATAAAATCAAAGCACAGATAATTAGACCATCGAGAGATAGGCTTGGAAATACCACATTATTGTAAATTTTTGCAAGAAAATTTATATACAGCCACTTGCCTGGAGTCGCTGGAGTGCCATGGTCATGGTACATTGCTTATATCAAAAGGAATTATATCTATAAGGCCCAGAGTCTCCATTTCTAATAGGAATCCATACTCAGAATTGAATTGTAATAGCTACCCTTTACAGAGCATTATTTAAATAGCAGCTACAATGCAATGGACATTTTAAAATATCATCTTATTTGTTTCTCAACAACCCTGGAAAGTAGATTATCTTCATTTTAAAGTTGGAAAATAGATTGACAAAACATGCCTAAGGTCAAACAGATAGAGGTTGTAGGACCAGCACCATCCACCTCACCACCTACCTACATGGGAGGAATAGAGTAGACACAAATCAGATTTACCAGTTAAAATATCTTCTGTTGTGTAAGTCTTTAATGATGAACATTAATTCCTTATATCTTAAGGTAAGAGAAATACACATAAAAATATTTGGGAATATGGCCAATTTGTCATTGCAAAAACTGAATTTAACAAATTATTAACTTTTCATTTTATAGATATCAGAATTCATGCCAGATATTAATATGTGTTAGAAACCATCTCTTCTGAAAAGTTTTACTTATAAGATATATTTTCCCTTAAGTTACTTATCACCGTTGCCAGTCTCCTTTGAATTAAAATCTGCATCTTTAGTGAGGTAGATATTTTAACACTCTCCCTGGAAGGCCACAGTTAAAATATATGTAAAATTGGAGTAGTTGACTTAAATTCCTATTTTCACAGTGGAATAACTAGTTTAGTGAATTTTCAATTTTTGGATTGATATGATTAAAATGGTCAGTGGAGATGAAGCATGGCAGAAGAAGATGGGGTTCAGGTCTTAATATAAAGAGGGAGGAGTAAGAACTGTTATTATGCCCTTACTGAGGTACTGATACTGTTTTTTGCTTAGATATTATTTTTATATACCTTCAGCCAAAAAGAAAATTTCCAAATTTTGTCAGTCACACTTTGACTTCTCATCACCAGATTAGGATTAGCTATACTTTTCATTGGGATAGTTATACTTTTCCTTATATTTTACTATTATCTCATAGTGGACAAATTCCTTGTCACACTTCCATATAATTTCTTGGCACTTGTTCTGGTTGGCATTACATTCCACACTTTCATTTATGCATTTCCAAAGAGAGTTTTCTGTCCTGTGGCTACAGCCAGCATCTTCAGTCTTCCCATAAAAGCAGTCATGTTTTTGTCAGCACAAGTCAATTTGGTCCTGGGGTCAACCACTTCTCCCAAGGCCACAGAAATAGCCACAGCTTATAAAGCAGTGTTGATTGGTTTGTTGTACAACTGACAGCTCCTCTCAGCTCCCAGACTCCCCTCTGATGCACATGGGAGTTCCCTGATACAGAACAGGAATAGCAACAGGTAGACAAACTCCTTGTCTGTGCAGCAGGAGTAAGTACTGCTCTGCATGACTGACCTGTACAAATATATTTATAATTATTTCCTTTAAGGAATCCTTTTAAAGAATGATTCCTATAGGTCCTATTATTGGTAAAGGAATGATGGAACCAGGATGAGGAGCTTTTACAAATTCCATTTTACCTTAAATTACATGTGGAATAAAGATAAATACAATGAAATCAAGGCCCTGATGGAGCCAGGACCAACTGGGGAAACTTTTCCCTGGACCCAGCCACCTTCTTGCACCACAGTGAGCTCAGGAATAGAAGGCAGAGGCTTACAATTGCTGCCAGAATGATGCAGGTTGGACATTTTGGGGGATGGAGGGACATAAGCAGCTTAAACTGTTGAAAAGAAGTGGATTCATAGAATCATTGTAGAATTGGAAGGGTTTGGGTCTACTTGCAGTTTCTCCCATATTCCTTTACCTCCCATCTCTCTGGCTCTACACTAGGCCTGTAAGCCTAGAATGTTTTGCCTTCTCTGTCTTACTTTTGGATTCAATTCCAGTACCACTTCTGGGTAGAGTCCTCACCGGCTCTTTTTAGGTCCTTGTTCTTTACAGATCATTCTCATATAATTTTTTTTTATTATCATATAGACTTTATATCATGTATTTATTTAGATATTTAAATGTTATTTCCCCTTTTAGAATACAGGTTCCTTAAGGACAGGGATTGTGGTTCCATTGATTGTTTTTGCTTTCATTGTATGTCTAGTGCTTGACATATAAGACTTGCTTAAAATTCCTTCTTGACTCGTGAACCCTGCAAGGCTCAGCTCTCCTCACCCTCTAAAATAACTTTTGCTTAATTTTGAAGAATGTACTTTTCATATTGGAGGATGGAGATGAGGGAAGCATGTAGAGGTAATTTGTGATCTACCTTTGGACATACTCAGAATTGTGTGAATTTTGATTATGATTTTTCCAAAAATTCCTGGGTTTGATAACTGTCCATTTCTAAAAGAGAAAAGTTCCCAAACCTTTCTCACCAACACCCCATTTAAATAAGGATCCACTGAAGCACAATGACTTAAGTGTGCAAAGCCCTTAATGACAATGACCACAATAGATCTCCACAGACTTGAAAATATATTTTTAAGATGAGGAAACAGTTGAGAGAAATTTAAAAAACTACCTCAGTATTACTCAACTATAACATGGAATTTAAAAACAGATTTTCTGATTCTGAATGGAGTGAACATGCTGTTTGTTTGTTTCAACTCGTGCCCCAGAGAGAAGCCAGCAAATTATTTGGAGTAACTAAATATTTTACTCCTTTGTCCCACCCCCAGTGACCACATTTGGTTGTGTTTGTGTAGGACTGTCCCTGGAGGCAAATGCATGAAGAACAGTGACTTCAAATAGAACTGGATATTCGTGGTTAGTGGTTTATTTTGCTGATTCTTGGGCAACTGAAGTAGCCCTTGGAGAGACTGTGGCAAACTATGAGGCCTTATCTGCAGGGATTGTAGGGCAGTTGTCTATGGATCAACTGTCTGGCCAGTAGTTGACTGCTGAGGTTGCTAACTCAGACTGGTGCAGTTGAGTCCTGTTCACTTGCAGAGTCAAATTTAAAACTTTGAGGAACTGAAATCCACCCCCCCACACACACACACACACCTATACTTTGAGGTAAGGAGTGAAAGACATGAATAGTCAGGTTATAAGGGTAAAGAACAGTCTCTCTCTCTCTCTCTAGGGCCTGAGCTTTGGGGGCCTTCTCAAGTAGGAGAGGGAAAAGCTTGGACAGAGAAGCAGTATGTCCTTCCAAGGAAAGACTTGTGTTCTTTATAGGAAAGGGAACTGAAGGCATATCTCAATGATACTGTTAGTTGGGTTCCAGAAAACCACAATAAAATGAGCATCTCAGTAGTGTATCACATGAATCTTTTGGTTTCCCCGTGCATATAAAAGGGAAGTTTGTCAATAGGGTACAGAAATCTATCTTAGCCTAGAGAAAAATGAGAGGAAAGGGATGGGATTAGGGGAATGGGTGAGAGTTGGGCAGGCCTAGGTGATAAAAGAGAGGGAAGATCAAGGGAGAGGGTATTCAGATACAGTATACTTCTGAGAAGTGACAGAGAAAAGATAGAGACTAGAATAAATGGGAGTAGGGAGGAATAGAATGGAAGGAAATACAGCTAGTAATAACAACTGTGGGAAAAGATATTGAAGCAATTTCTCTGATGGACTTATGATAAAGAAGGCAAATCATCCCAGAGACAGAACCAATGGAATTTGAACACAGGCTGAAATATACTTTTCCCCTCTCACTTCATTTCTCATGAGGCTTCACTATCTTTTTTGGGGGGAAGGGGAGTTTATGCTTACTTTCAAAGCAAGAATATAGTAATAATATGAAAATGAATAAATAAAACATAAACAGAAAAAAGTGATATTTGCACTATACTGTAGTCTATTAAGAGTGTAATAATATTAAGTAAAACCAATGCAAATATCTTAATTATCAGTTTTATGGTTCGAACATTTTTCAGTCATATCTTACTCCTTATGAACCCATTTGGATTTTGCTTGGCAATGATATTGAAGAGGCTTGCCTTTTCCTTCTTTAGTCCATTTTACAGATGAGGAAATTGAGTCAAACAAGCTTAAGTGTATTGGCTAGGGTCTCATAGCTAGTAAAAATCTGAAATCAGATTTTCCTGTTTAAAAGCTCAGGACTCTATCCATTGAACCATCTAGCTGCTCCATTAAAATACTTTATTGCTAAAACATTGTAAGCATCATCTGAACCTTCAGCAAGTTTTACTCTTTTTCACTGGTGGAGGGTTTTGCCTCCATGCTCATGGCTGCTGACTGATAACCATAATGATTGCTAAAGACTGGGGAATTGTGGCAACTTTTAGAATAATACAGCAATGGAGTTTGCCACATAGATTGTTTCACTTGAATATTTAGAGGCCATTGTGGGGCTAGTAATTGGCCTTATTTCAATATTGTTGCATCTAAGGGAATACAGAAGCCCAGGGAGTGGGAGAAGGATGGGGAATAGTCAATTGGTGCATGAGTCAGAACATTCATGACATTTATGGATTGAGTTCACTGTCTTATATGGATGCAATTTGTGACTCTCCAAAACAATGACAACAGGAACACCAAAGATCACTGATCACAGATCACTGCAAATAATTAAATGATAATTAAAAATTTTGAATATCATGAGAGCTACCAAAATGTGATACAAATATATGATATGAGTGATTAATATTTTCAAAAATACATCCAAAGCAATTGCTCAATAGAGACTTGTCAAAAACCTTCAATTTTTAAAAACAAACAAAAATCCCCAAAACAAAATCTGCAATAAAGTGAAACTTGGCATGCATTTATGTGGGAAGGGGAGGAATGAGTTTCTCTCCTCCAGAAGGCTCTGTTCATTTATTCATTGAATTTTTTTAATTCAAAATTTGATTCTACTGATTGTAGCCTCTTTTTTTCTATTTGGAATTCTTATTTATTTTAATATCTTGGGTGAAGATAATTTGAGAACAGGAAAAACTTTCAGGACATTATTGATGACTACTGAATGTTCCACACCCCAGACCCTCTCCCATTTAAATTTGAAAGTAGTGGCCAAGTAAGGGAAGCTATGATGTATTTGTTATTTTCTGGAACTACAAAGTGCCTGTAGGAGGACAAGAAGGAGATCTGTGTTCCAACACCATCAACTCTGTCACAGGTGGATCACATTGTTTATGATAAGTCCATCACAAAAGTTACTGCCATATTTTTCCACCGTTGCTATTGCTGACCGCAACTCTCTCCTTTTGTGTTTCTCCACTACCATGTACTATATTTTCTCTCTCTCCTTTCACTGACTGCTGTAGGATAGCTGAGTGGCACAGCCACCCCTACTATTATTACTATTTTATTTTATTTAGGTCTTTTTTTTTTCTTTTTTTGGTTTATGCAGAGCAGTGGGGTTGGGGAGGCTTGCATGTCACACAGCTGGGTGATTGTTGGGTGTACAGGGCCGGATATGGGTTTGGATGCTCCTGGCTCCAGAGCTGGTGCTCCGTCCACTGTGCCACCTGGCCATACCTACAATTATTACTATTATTTTTTTAATTTTAATTTTAATTTTCCTCTCCCCTTTACTTTATTGCTCAAGTGAGTCTATATTTTTTGGGGGTAGGAGGTGTTTTGTTTACTCTTAAACAAGAATATTTTATTAATGTATAAAAAAATTGTACAAAAGGATAATAAATAAATATTAAATTTTTAAAAAAGGAAATCTGGATGCTGGTACCTTGAATTGCTATTTCTTCCTTTTCTTTGTTTAATCTTGAGAGTCTTCAAGTCTGTAACTCAAGGTTCTGACACAGAAGTCATTTCAGTCAAGAGAAAGTCTCTGTCTACCAAGGCAGGGAGCACCAAGGACTTGGGGAATCTGAGTCTTGTGTCTCCGGCTGCTGTGACCTGGGTTTTTAATCTCTATTGACAGGGTCAGACTATAGAAGAGCTGAGGTCAGAATAGGGTGTGTGGGGGAGGAGCATGCTATTCAAGCTGGTGTGTCCTAAGCATCTGTCTGGAGTGACTGGGTAGTGGAAGTGATGAGATTGGTTGCAGATGCAAGAACCCCATCAAGACCAGGTCCTGAGTGCTGGAGACACTCAGCTACTTGGAAGAATCACTAGTCTAGGTAATGAGACAAAACCAACTTCTCTCCTAAACATGGATCTTCTTTAGTTTTGTATGAGGTTTAGAGCAAGGACCTGTACACAGGGAAAAATTGAAGTATGGAGATGGAGCCACAGATCACACACACACACACACACACACACACACACACACACACACACTTTTAATCTTTATGTCATATCAACCCCTAAGCTAAATTCTGAGCCCATACAGCCTTGGCAGACAAAACACTAGGGCTCTCCCTCAGTCCAGGTAGACTGTAGAGAGGTCACCTGGTTGATGGCTTGCCCTTTTGTGGCAGCAATGGTACTACATTCCTCCTGTGAGCCCTGACTGAATTTGTGGAAAGTTTGTTAGTATAGTAGATAATTAATAGATAGTATATAGGTAATAAATGTTTGATGATTGATGAACAATCTGACAACCCATTACATTACTGAAGTGTTTCTTATGTTACATAGGGCACCCACAAAAATCATAAGCAACCCACACACAAAAACTAGGATTCATGGAAAAATCTACTACTGTATTTCTACCAGGAGAGAATAAATGCTACCTGAAATATAATGAAACACATCAGACTCATTTCTTTCCACAAGATTATAAGCTAACAGGGGTAAAGAGACTTGAAGTCAAATAACTGAAATCAAGGGCATGATGAGACGATTGAGAAAATTAACAATTCTATCTCTCATATCTGCAGAATTCTACCATGACAACCTTCTGAGATTGGTAGTGCCAGGATGGTTATTCCTAGAGAATGCATAGCAAATTCACAAAGAAGATATTTTTAACAGCTCCTTCTTGGACTGCAATTCCAAACTAAGGATAGAAATGTCTCAGACCCAGGAAAGTAGATGCAGTTCCTAGGATTCTGTCTTTCAGATATATCATTCTGACATGAAGTTATTCCTAGTGTCTAATTATTATCCTTATACTTTTATACTGAGAAATGTTTTCCCTAAAACTGATGTTCTTTACATGGGGTTCCCAGATCCTGAAAGGGGCCTATGGATTAATTTCAAATACATGAATTTGAATGGGATAAATTTGAAATTTTTTTACTTATTTTTGACTTTCATTGTAGTCTTGCATATTTTATTTCATATATTTCAAAACTATATTTACAGAAGGGACTTTTAGGCTTCTCCAGACTACTACAGGGGTCCAGAACACACAGAAAAAATATTAAGAACTCTTGCAGCTTATCTAAGATATAGTTAATTAGAGATGACCACATTGAAAGCTGCACTCCCCTATTATTGGTTCCTACTCTGAAAAAACAAATAAACAAACAATTGCAGCAGCAGCAGCAACAACAACAATAATAATACAAAAACAGCCCTGATTTGATTCCAAGATATAAATGAATGAGAGATAGCCTGGATTGCTGAATAGATGCAGGAAGTTTGGGTTCAAATCCTTTCTCTGTAATATACTATCTATGCAATCTTGGGCAATTCACTTATCTCTTGAGGGCTTAATTTTTCTTCAGTTGTTTCAGGTCTATTCAACTCTGTAACCACATTTGCCATTTCTTAGAGAAGGTACTGTAGCAATTTGCATTTCCTTCTCCAATTTATTAGACAGATGGGGAAACTGTAACAAAAAGGGTTAAATGACTTGTCCTGGATCACATAATTAATAAGTGTCTGAGATCAAATGTGATCTCAGGTTCTCCTGCTTTCAGACATTAATTCTATGCCCTGTGACACCCTTGATGTATTTGGGGCTGCTCTTTAAGACTAAGTGTCAGAAAAGCCCTAATATCTTTCAATGGTATAGGAAATTTCCACAATCAATGGGATTCCTTTCAGGCATTATCTTTTCAAGGTAGTATTAACTTAGCTACAAATGGTACTCACTGTCATTAATTGCAGTATCTTGATTTCTCCTGAAAGCCTTGCAGATGTACACCAGAGCTCATGCAATCCTTTGTTCAGTCATGTTTTGAAATCCATTGTATTGTAAGAGAGTAAAGGATAATACATACCAGTAAGGTCTTGGAAATATTCTCGTTTTGCTTAATATATTTTATTCATGGTTATTCTAGAATATAGGCACCCCATTCTAGATTTGCAACTTTTGATGCAGGATACTCCCTTTGATGAAATTCCTTCTTTGTCTCTGTTTCTCTATTTATTTTTCTCTTCTTTCTTTTTCTCTCTTTTCCCAATTTTTTCTTTTTAATTTCTCTTTCCCTTTTTTCTCATCCTTTCACCCTTAACTCATTCTTTTCTCTATATATATCATTTTCTCTTTCTCTGTCTCTCACTTTTTCTCTCATTCTTTCCCCCCTCTCTTTTTGCTCACTTAACCCTTTTTATTTCCCTTTTTTTCTCATTCACTCTTCTTCTCAATATAGGTCAACATTTTTGGAAGTGTGTGGGCTGATGAACAATATATAGTCTCTGAGACTTGTTGCCTAAAGCATTGAGAGAATGATTGACTAGCCTGAGGTGACTTGATCTAGTCTTTCTAGTTTGCCTACCAGTCAACTAGAACCAGGTCTAGAACAGTCAGAACCATTTCTCTTCCTTCCTCCCTAAGGAGAGAGCTCTTATGAAGTGGGGTGAATCTCTTCTTAACTCTTTGCTCTGGTTGTCACACTCAATCAACATCTTTATCCATCTATCTCTCTCCACTTGATGCCCTTCTTTTCAAATATTTCTTCCTTTCAAAACTTGACTATGCATCTCTTTCAAAAGGATAAGAAATTTAACTAATAAACTCTTTATTTGCATATGGGATGTCACATCCAGGGACTTCAGGAGACAAGGAATAATCATGCTTGGGATTTGGCTAGTAAAAATGTGTTAATATATAAGCTCATACAATAACTGACCCAGCAGAAATGTATAAAATCTCTCCACCATCAATTGAAATGAATAATTCAGTATATAATACTGTTTCAATTGAAGTTCAATAAATAACTAGTAAATAATTTAAACAATTGGTTTATTATGAAATATAATAAAGTTGTTTGGAAAGTTATATTCTCAGACTCTTTCTAAAATGTTTTGTTTCCTTTTAGATTACCACCTTACTTAACAGGAATATTGAGGTTCTACTGAGTTCTTTAGGTAGCTAGTGGCACAGCAGACAGAACTTCCATTTTGAATTATTTATCTTCTGGAATGTTACATTGACATAAGATATTTATTAGTTGTGTAATTCTGAAGAAGTCATTTAATTCTATTTGCCTCAATTTCCTTGTCTGTAAAATAAACTGGGCAAGGAAATAGAAAACTATTTCAATATCTATCTCCAGAAAACCACAAATGGTATCACAAAGAGTAAGACATGAGTGAAAAGTGACTGAATAACATTTAGATCCTACTTTTTATTCATCAATAACTGGTCCTCAGGAAAATTATCAGGACTCCAGGAAGGCTAACTGCAAGTTAGCCTATTTTGTCAGTAGGCAGTTGGGAAAAATAGAACTCAGGTCCTCTTTTGTGTCCTAAATATTTACTAAGCAAGAAACTGGGCAATAGAGCCATACTCACCAGACCATTCAACCAGAGTAATCAAGAGAAGAGATCTCTTGAGGAGAAGAGAGAAATGATGGAGACAGATGTCTGCTAGGTTCCTTTTAAGGAGACCAAAAACCAATGGAAACTGAGAGAAGTGCATACCCTTCTTCTTCTGCAGGAAAGCAGATTATCTCTTACTACTGCCTAATGTCATTTGCTAAGTCAACAAGGCTGCATGGGGTAGATATCTAATTTTTGGTAGGGAAGTCATGGTCAGCAGTGCCCCAAATTATCATCCTATTCAACATACATCCAATTATGGCTTTGTACAAATCTAGCCACAGGGAAGGACCAACCTGAACAGTTAGGCTCAAGGCCACTAGAGGGTAGAGAGCTCCTAGTTATTTGACATGATTTTCATAGGAGTTCAATTTCTTCTACTCTCTGAATCTGAGTAGGATGATTCCCAGTTTGGAAGACCAAAGTAAATATTCCTAAGCCTCTCAGAGAAATGACTGACAGAGATGAATTTAAAGAATAATTTTACATAAATATGTATATATAGATAGCTAATTGTATTTAATAATAACCTTCTTACAGGTAGATAAGAGAAGGAAGAAAAAAGTCACACTTTGAAAAAAATTACAGGATCATAATATATACTGAAAAAGAATAATATGTTGTACATAATTGATTTGCAATTTCATGGGCAACAATCATTTTATTGTATGATGTTAGAGAAATGTTTGCTTTATTCCATAAATTAAAAATAAATTAAAATAAACTAAAAAGACTCCTGAAAAAATAAGGAGGAGATTTAAGGATCAGGAAATACTCAGCTTTAACATAATCTGACCCTTATAGGAAAGGACTTCAATGTTCTCCTGAGTTCTGTTCCTTGGGCACAAAGTGGACTTGGGCATTCTTAGGGGGGTGACTCCTCTTTTGGAAATTCCCTATCTTTTGTCCCAAACACAAATTGTATTCCTACTTTATATATCTACCAGAACCCCACAAAAATTCCAACCATAGAAATTAGAGCTAGAGATTCTCATGAAGACCTTCTCAGTAAGGAGCCCATCCCTAATGTAGGTATACAGTGGACAGATTACTGAAATTAGAAAAGGTTGAGTTCAAATCTTTCTCCAAACACTTACAAGCTATGTGACCCTGCATAGGTCATTTGTCTTCTGTATCACTCTCCAGTCTATAAGGGTGGTAAAGAAAAAAACCTCTGCCCTCCCACTGCCCCTTCCATTGTTCCTCTACCACCATTACTCAATAATCTTTCCTCCTTAGAGGTTTATTCAATCCTAATTTAATTCTCAATCAAGGAATAGAGTTAGCCAGTGAGAATTTATAATACTCAATTATTGAGTTCTTTATGAATAGAAACTGTTCTATTTTATTTGTATTTCCAATGTTTAGACTCAAGAGAAACCTATAGCAACCATTGATAAATACTTTTTGACAAATGATTGATTGATAACATGAAACAATCGGTAATTTTCTTGGAGAAGTTTCCAATGTCATCTTTATATATTATAAATGCTTTAGTATTCACATTTACATTTTAACACTGAAACCTATCCTTCCCTCTCTACTCATTGGTGAATCTCAATTTTCTCTCTATCAACAGTTTATTGTGAATATCAGAGGGAAGCCACAGAACAGAGAGAAGAATAGGGGTTGTGAGGTGTCACTTGTCAGACTCTTCTGGGTGATTTGTTGACAGGAGGTTAACTGAAGTATGTTTTTGTCATAGCAGACTAACTGAATGTGTAGGTGAAGTGGTCAAAACGCTTAATGTCTAAAATCTGGTATGTAGCCAAGAGGGAGTGTGAATACTCAGAATCACTTCAAGAGCATCATTTATTTATACGTGGTGATGGGGAATAGAAAATATTTAGTGGCAATAGTCAGGAAACTTTCTTGGAAGTGATGATTGATTCAGCTTCTAGTAGAAGATAGGTAAAATATTTCTTAAAAACTTTCAAAATAGCAGGCATGGTGATAAGTCCTGGAAAGACAAGGACAAGAAAAGAAGTACTTTGTACTTTCAAGGAGCTTACATTTTAAAATTGAAAGCAAAAGCATACAAGATACATGGGAAGCATGGAGGAGGAACAGAAGTATATCTGTTGGGATGAGGAGGAGGTGGTGAAGTTGTTTAAAGTGTGACTTGAGTTGGGAGCAAAGTAAGTAGCATGACTGGGACCCTGCTTGAAATATTATTCTGGACAGAGACTCTGAAGACAGTAGACAAGAAGAAAGAGGCAGTGGGAAGTTAACACCAGAAGTTACTGCCAGGAGGGTTCCAAATAACAGGCATGCCTGGTTAGGAGGAAACAAAAAGTCAGAAAGGACTTTAGGCACATTCCTGCCTGGGAAGAAGTATAAGAAGAAAATTCAAATTTAGATTTCCTGATTCCCTGGAAGGCTATCATAAGAGAGTTAAGCCTCATTGGGAAAGAAAAAACAGGATGGAACTGTAACACTGTGGACAAGGAAAATTTTTCTTTGCCAAGAAAAAAAACATGTCCCAGTAGATTGAAAGGAATTGAATCTTTCTCAATTTAGTTACTAAGTCCTTGAAAATGAGCAAACCCCTCCTCCCAAGTAAAGTCTTTAAAAATCAAAGAAGAAAGATTAAATAAAATTTAAAAAGTAAAAGAATTCACTGAGGACTTAAAGGAATATCATGCCTCACATCTGAAATCTAAAAGTTAAGGAAAAAATATTATGACCAACAAGATAAAAACAATCCAAATTTGATATTGTCATAACTGAATTATCCAAGACTTCACAGTAGTTACAATAAAAGACTTCAGGTTTTGGGACACTATATAGCAAAAGGAAAAAAAATGGGATTTTTGTCTGAAAATATTACAAGTAGTCAAGTTAACAATAAACCTGAAAGAAAAAAGAAAGATGGACATTAAATGAACTGTTAGACTTACAGGATTTTTGTTGCAAAAAGACCTGAACTTAACAGAAATTTTGATATATAATAACCAAGAGAAATATAAGGTAAACATCAAAGAGTAATTACAAGGGACTCAATAAGGATAAACTGTTTACTATTAATACATGGAATCATAAAATATTTCCCTAATTTTGTTATTAGTAATTGGGTAGTTCTAAAGAAAGATTTGGCTAAAGCCTTCTAAAAAGAAAAAGTATAAGAAACAGGTTATCTTTATCTTGTCTGCTGAAAAAGTAAAGGAGGAAGAAAGAGAAGTTGAAACTTAAATTTAAAAATTGTGTCAGTCAGTATTTGAGGGGCATGTTGCTGGGGAAGTTGTGAATTATCTCTACCATTCTAGATAAGAGTTTAGAACTATAAAAGCATTTTACTGCTAATTACCTTCAGTTAGTTAATTCCAAGATTGATATATCCCAAAATATCATTTGAAAACAGTTTTTATGGTGGTGAAATAACTGGAAACAAAAAAGGTGCCTATAACTCAATTAAACAGTTCCTGAGATTAACTCCAAATGATTACATCATTTAGTTGTAAACAAATTATAGGATCAAGGAGGATTACCTTTCACACCTTGAACAGTATAATATTTTATGAACAAACAAGAGAAGATCATAAAAGATAATGAATGATTTTGATCATATGAAATTGAAAATTTTGTGGACAAACAAACCAAGGTTGGAAAGATCAAAATAGAAACAATTTCTTGGAGAAAATCATCTTTACTGCAAGTGTCTGATAAAAGCCTCATATTAAACAAATATTATGAATTGGTTCAAATGTGTTATAATTAGAACTATTTCTCAAATTGATACATTTTATAGATAATAAGTTTTCAGTGGAACAAATCCAAGGTATCCAAAGTCATGTGAATGAGAAATTTAAATGACTATAACTGATCTTTCCCCTCAAAGTCATCAGGTTGTCAAGAATTGTACAAAAAGCAAAATGAGATCAAGTGGAAGAGTTGAGGGATAATAAGCATAGTACTCTATTTTTTATGGAGCTTTGGCTTGGTCCAGTCAATCTGGAAAGTGATTTGTAACTATCCCCCAAAAGTCACTAAACTTTGCAAGATTTGATTAGGTCCAGTATTGAAAGTAATCAAATAAAGAGGAAATTATTGCACAAGCATTTATTGCCAAACAACTGGAAATTATGAAGGTATCAATCAATAGGAGAAATAGAATAATGGAACAAAAAGAGGCATATGCAAATAATCAAATATAATTTCTAAGAAATGATGAAAGGAACGGATTTAGATATCTATGGCCTGATATAAGGAGAATCTGATCAAGCTATATGCCATAATTTCAATATTGCAAAATGAATAAATTTGAGAAACTGAAAAACTCTGAACAATGCAATGATTGACAATGACTCCAGAGGCCTTCCAATAAAGCATCTATGCACTTCTTTTTAGAGACATGATGAACTAAGTGTACACTTTGTTTTACGTTTTTGCAAGTCAAATGGGGTTAAGTGGCTTGCCCAAGGCCACACAGCTAGGTTATTATTAAGTGTCTGAGACCATATTTGAACCCAGGTACTCCTGACGCCAGGGCCGATGCTATATCCACTGGGCCACCTAGAAGCCCCTTAGGTGTACACTTTTAAACATGGTTAGCACCAGAATTTATTTACTTCGCTCACTTATAAACCAATATTTATCTTAATTTATATTTATAAATATGTTATAAAGAAATTTGTTTCTTTTTGTTAATTGGGAGGGGTGGCAAGGAGCAAAAATGAATCTTGTTAATTGAAAAAATAAAATGTGGGGCGGCTAGGTGGCACAGTGGATATAGCATCGGCCCTGGTGTCAGGAGTAACTGGGTTCAAATCCAGCCTCAGACACTTAATAATTACCTAGCCATGTGCCCTTGGGCAAGCCACTTAGCCCATTGCCTTGAAAAATCTAAAATAAAAATAATAAAATAAAATAAAATATTCCTCATTGAAAAATTTGATACGTGAATAAAACAATATCTTGTTAAATAAAAAATATCTTATTCAGACAATCTGGGGGAATAGTCATATTCAGTGATACAGTGAAAAAAGTAGTAGCAAAAGAAGAGTGTGTAGAATGGCTAAAGCAATTTAAATAAGAAGATCATAAAAGAAATCTGAAAACTGGGTACCTGGCTGGCCAATAATCATCTTAAAAAGCATATAATTAAACATACTTCTTTCCTCTAGGGCAGAGAGACAGGAGATTGATAGGGAAGAATGTTGTACATATTGTTAAATGCAATTACTGTTTTAAGTACTTTCTCTTCATAAGGAGTGGTATTATTTGGAAATGTTAGTATTTGCAGAAGTGGTTATGATATATAATAAACATGAAGCACTAACAAAATAAAGAAGGGGGAACAATGAGAAGCAAGCTGATGAAGAAGAACTAAGATGTGTGGGATGTGGAAGAAAGATTTGGGAAGCTTGAGTCCTAAGATTACCAAACCTTTCCTTATTAATTGTTTGTCTATCTAAGTAAGCAAGTTTTTTTTTTCAGAGGCAGATGTACTCAAGAAAACACACTGCCAGCCCTCAAACAATAGTATCAATATTGTATGGTGCCTGTTGATATATCTTTGTTTCATCCTTTTCCTCCTCTCAGTGTGGTTTTTACCAATCAAAGTTCCTGACCCTGGCCCTGACATTAAGTTATGAAACATCACTTGCCCTTGCTGGACTTGAATTTGTCCTGGAAATAATAATCAACCAGAAAGGACAGTGATCAATGTGGGAGAGGATGTGGGAATTGCATTCTTGGTGGGATTGTGAACTGATCCAAACTTTCTGGAGAGCAATTTGGAATTATGCCTAAAGGGCAATAAAAATGTGCATACCCTTTGATCAAGCAATGGCTATACCCTGAAAAGATCATGAAAAAGGGTAAAATCATCATTTTTACAAGAATATTCATCGCAGCTCTGTTTGTGGTGGCAAAGAATTGGAAACTGAGGTGATGTTCATCGAATGGGGAATAGTTGAAAAAACTGTGGAAAATGTATGTGATGGAACATTATTGTTCTGTCAGGAAACAAGAGGGATGGGATCTCAGGGAAACTTGGAAAAACTTCTATGAATTAATGTTGAATGAGATGAGCAGAACCTGAAGAATAGTCTTACACCCTAACAGCAATACAGGGATATCAATGCAATAATTTTAGGGGATCTATATCCAGAGAAAGAATTGTATAGTTTAAACAAATATCAAAGATTATTACCTTCAAATTTTTAAAGGAAGTTGTCTTATGTACTATATAATTTTGTTATCTCTAATATTATATTTTTTTCCTCAAGAATGTGTTTTTCTCTCTCAATTCATTCAATTTTGATCAATGCATATCACAGAAACAACATAAAGATTATCAAATTGCCGTCCATTGGGAGGAAGGGGGAGGGAAGGGAGGGAGGGGAAAATGTAAAATTTAAAACATTATAAATTGGTAGAAACTAATATTGTATATAATTGGAAAACAAATAAAACATATATATATGAACAAAACAAAAAAAGGAAATAATAATCCTCTCATTTTCTTAATCCTTAATACAGTTATGAGAGTAGGAAGAACAAGTAAAGTAGAAAGTTCTAAGATGGAATGGTATCTGTGAAAATAGAACCTTTTTTATAAACTGTTTAGAACAAATCAATTGTCATATGTTCTAGGTTTTTGTTTTTGAGGGGGTACTATCTTTAGGTCATGATTGTTTCCAAACCCTATATAGTCATTCATGCTATTGTCCAAATAAAGGCATGTAGATGATTTTTCCTGGTTTATTTCCAGCAAAATATGGACAAATAGTTCTCAAGGAGAGTTTCACTGAGGAATGATCAGTAGCGCTGTCTTAATAGGAAAAAAAGATGGCTCAAGGTTTCCATCTGTGAGTGACCACCCTGACCCTTAGCTAGAGCTATTCATAGAATAGAGGCCTCAATTCCTCTTCTCTGGGTTCATCCCCACTTTATGCCTACATATTCTCTGTTACGTAAGCATTGGTTTACCGATATTTTGATCAGCATCTGTGTTAATTTGGTTCTCTTCACCAAATTAATCTGTGTGGGCACCTGTGTAACTGGTTAACCTATGTGACTGAAAAGAATTAAAAATAATAAGTCTCTATATGAGTGAGTGTGCATGTGTGTGTGTGTGTGTGTGTGTTTACATATCTGTGTGTATGTGTTTCTGTGTGTGTGTTCCTATATGAGACATCAAACCCCCCCAAGTATAACATTTCTTCCCAGGAGGTCAGATGATATTTCCATTTCTAGGCTTCACAGCCTGCTCCCATAGGTGGCTTTAAAGACCCAAGTACCTTTTCCTCTTCCTACTCTAAAGTCCTAGGTACATGGTATGGTTTCTGATTATGCAGTAGAGATGAGGCCTGAATTTTTCATGATCTTTGTCAGGATCTATTCTGCTGACTTATCAACCAAATCCCTAGTCCTCAAAATTTGGAATAGGTGGGTCCTGTCTCTGCCTTTTAGTTCTGAGTCTTCTTGCCCTTAATCTGAGGTGCTGGGTATTAGAAGCTCTACTTTAATTTCCTCACTTAGATTTTATTCCTTAGTTAATGCCATAGCCAATTTACCCCGAGGTGGTGTAGACTGGGTTCCATATACTGAGATTTATCAAGCCCTGTCACTCATCCTAAGTTCCTCTCTATGGTCCTTGATATTGATCACTGGTCTCTCCTCATACTCTCTTTTGACTAAGTTTTCTGACATTCATCTTTCCCGGTTCTTGTTAAATCTGTCTGGCCACACATTTCTGTCTTCTTTGCTAGATCTTCACCCATGTCACACCCACTAACTATGGGACTCCTGTAAGGCTCTGTTCTAAGCCCTCTTCTCTTTTCTTTTCCTTCTATACTATTTCACTTGGCAATCTCATTAGCAGCCAAGGATTCAATTATCATCTTTTTAGCAGATGACTCTCAAATCTATTCATGCAGTCCTAACCTCTCCCCTTACATACAGTGTCCCATAACTGCTCGGGGACCTATCCCGAGCCTTCGCTTGGATACATACCTTTCCCCGGTCTTCGGACGTCACGGACCCGTCGGTCTTCGGACGCACGGACCCTCCTTTGGGGAAGGAGGGCAATAACTGGACAGAACACCCAGTTGCAGTCTAACAAGCAGGTCTTTATTGCTTACATAGCAGCGAAAAAAGCTCTCCTCTTCCCCAGTCCCCTCCCTTATCTAGTCTTCTCTTCCTCCCCCGAGCTCCTCCCCTGTTCCTCCCTCATGGGCGGAGCCACTCCTGTTACTGGGGCGTTCCCAGCACCCATGTGGGCGGGTTCACACCCCCAGGCGTCTCCTAACCCATAGGTGGCCAAGGTCCAGAGCTGGGTCCAGAGCACATAACCAAATGACTAATAGAATTCTCAGACTGGTTGCCTCATAAACTAATTTAAGGTTTCTAAAATTAAACTGCCTATCTTGCCTCCCTATTCAACCCATTCATGGAACATGAAAATGACTGTGTTCATATATACAAAGTAAAGGGACGGTAATAAAGGAGGAAGGTAGGGGAAGGAAAGAAATGACAGAAAGTTCTATAGAGGTTGAAGTTTGAACACTCCTGAAAGATTTCAGAAAAATCAGGAATCAGAGGTAAGGAGAGTTAGCATTTCAGGGATAGAATATGGCTGGTGACAAGACTCAATCAACAAGATGATTGTTTATGTGCATAACTGAAGAAAATTGTAGGAATAGGCCAGGGGAACTGTTTAGTCTGAGAAACTCTTCAGTTGGGGCCCTTGAGGGAGCATCAATATGTTTGTTGAAACTCTCTAGCACAAGGGCAATGACAGAAAGTCTAGGAGCATAGACTGGATTTCCTGAAGCAAGAAGCAGAATGTCTTTAGGTTTGGTTAACTTTCTGAACCTTGTTTGAGTGATAAAATAGGATTGAGTGAACCTCTCTAAGAAGATGACTGTAGAAGAAGAGTCTGGAAGGGGTAATGGGGTATAAGGAATATTCCTCCTACCCAATCATGATAAGTAAATTAGGGACCATTTACCAATGCAACCAGAGATGGAAGTCAGTGATTCAATATCCTTAAAAGGAAGTCATGGAGAGTAATATGGAACTATACCCAAAGAGGAATAAAAATGTTCATTCCCTTTGACCCAGCAATTCCAATTCTAGGCCTATATCCAGAAGAAAACATAAAAAATTGGAAAAGATCCACATGTTCCAAAATATTCATAGCAGTTCTTTTTTATAGTAACAAAGAATTGGAAATTGAAGGAATGTCCATCAATTCGGGAATGGTATATGAATACTATGGAATATTACTGTTCTATAAGAAATCATAAATTGTCAGACTCTAGAGAAGCATGGAATGACTTACAGGATCTGATGGAGAGTGAAGGGAGTAGAATGAAGTGAACAATGTAAGCATTAACAACAGCACTGCAATATGATCAACCTTAAAGGAAGAAACTCCTCTTAGAAATTCTGAGAGCTAGGACATCCATATTAGACCGACTATGGACAATGTTATCCCCATTCAGAGGAAGAAAAACAAAACAAAAACAAAAAAACCCTTCAGAATATAATGAACATTTTATAAAAATTATCTCTTATGTATCCCTTTCCCTTAATCCTAATTCCTCATAATGAAAATGATTAATCTGTAAGCATGTTTATCAAAAATATGTATATGCAATGTTAACTTGACTGTATGATGCTGAGGGGAGGGAGGGTGGAAGGAAATTTTCTAACTTAAAAATATGCATATGCAAATGTATGAATGTTAAAACAAAAAGACCGGGACTTCCAGCCAAGATGGCAGAGAGAAGACAGACATAGATCTAAAATCTCCTGATCTTTCCCCATCTATCATATGAAACAAACCTCTTAACAGAAATCTGACCCACAAAACCCAGAAAGAAAAGCCAGGAGAAAGGACATCTACCTCAGGATTTATCTTCTGCAGCTTTGGGTGAGTTCAATAGGTGAGCTGGGCGCAAAGGGCAGATCAGCCCCAATCAGCCAGATTAGCGGTTGAATTGGAGCCCGGGAGTCTGAGGGCCCAAGAGATGGACCTGGTGGAACAGGGCTAGGGCTAGACAGTGGGGGCTTGAGTCAACTAGGGAACAGAGGCACTGGTGTTGGTACTGACCCTCTGGAGTTTGCTGACAGGGCTGGGGGTAGAGTTCCAGTTCAGGAGAGCTATAGACACCATCCTTGGGATCCTCAGGTCTGAGAAACTCTGAGTCCAGGCCTCCATTGCAGCTGAGGCCCCTTCCCAGAACAAACAATTGCAGACTACTTCTGCCTCAGGCACAGGTATGTGAGCAGAAGAACCAGCCCAGCTGACAATAGGGAGAGGAATGACCTCACACCAGGGTAAAGCCCACCATTGATTGAAGGCAAAAGGATTCAGTAGCTTCAACCCTTTTCTTGGAACTATAGGAGAAGGACTCAATCAAGGTCACAGACATGCCAAAAAAAGAAACCATCACCTCCTACTGGCCAGCCAGAAAAATTGCACTCAGCTATCCCAACACCAAACCCCTGTGAACCAGGCCCTCCCCAACTCAAGGACTTAGCAAAATGAAGAAGGGTCAGTGGAAAGGGGGATCCATAGAAAAATTCTTGGAATTAAAAGACCCTAACTGAGAGAGACCTAGAACCTTTAAGGAGAATATTATCTGGTCTCGAGTACAGAAAGACTCCCTTGAAGAAATAAGGAAGGAGTTGAAAAATCATTTGGAAAATTTGGCAAAAGAAACCCAAGAGAAAATTAATACCTTGCAAAAAGAAAACAAATTCTTAGAAAATACAATTGGACAAATACAAAATGAGAATAAATCTTGCCGATCCTCAATTGGGCAAATGCAGAAAGAAAATAATTCTCTCAAAACCTCAATTCATCAAATGGAAAGCTCTTTAAAAAGTAGAACTGACCAATTGGAAAAGGAATTGCAAAAGGTTAATGAAGAAAACTCCTCCCTAAAATAAGAATGGAGTCTGCAGAAACTAATGACTTCATGAAAAAGCAAGAGCCTATCAAACAAAATAAAAATAGAAAAAAATAGCAAGCCACTTAGCCCTATTTGCCTTGCAAAACCTAAAAAAAATAAAAATAAAGTACTGTTTTCAGATAGAATGGGACTATTATTTTTTAATCTTTCTGGAATGTAGCCAAGTGAGGGGGTGTGAGAATTAGGATCAATTTAAGAGGTTCATTTACTTATCAGTGTTGAGAGGGGGGATAGGAAATATTTAGCAGCAGTAGTCACGGAATTTTCTTGGAAGTGTTGATTGATTCAGTTTCTGGCTGAAGATAGGTAAAATTTTTCTTAAGCACTTGCATTATTTAGCTTCCCTGAAGTCCTATTAAAAGTGAGGCTATTAAAGAGGAAGACTATTAAAAGAGAGTTCGTGTCAGTTGGTTAAACTCAAAAATCCTGCTTGAACTGGAATAGGAGCATTGTCTATAAAGAGAGTCATAAATTTCTTTGCCAAGAAAAACAAAATGATGGCAAGGATTGAAAGCAAATAAAAGTATTGAAAGGAATTAAAAGTGACTCATCCCAGTTGAAAATGAGGAAAGTGCTTCAAGATAAAGTAGCTGGGTTCAAAATAAACCTACAGCAATGATTGGCTTTCCTATACATTACTAACAAAAATCAAGAAAAAAAGACATAAAAGAAATTCAGCTATCAATGTACAAAGTACTTAAAATAATTAAATTTCTGGATTTAACCTGCATATATATATATATATATATATATATATATATATATATATATATATATATATATGTATATGTATATGTGTGTGTGTGCACATATATATATATGTGTGTGTATATCTGTGTGTGTGTGTGTGTGTATGTGTGTGTGTGTGTGTGTGTGATTTATGCAAATAAGTGAAAAAAATTCTTGACCCATAAAGGAAGGCAAGTGAAGTGGTACAAATTTGTAGTCAAAATTGAGATATTATAAACTTAATTTTATAGCACTGAAGATATTAAGGGCTTATTTTATAGACCCAGATAATGCAGAAAAAATCATTTACAGGAACAAAAGATCTAGAATATTGATGAAAATACTAAGGAAAATACTTTGGGAATTGCAAGAACTCTAATCATATTGTAAAATACTAAGCATAAATGATATTGGTTAAAATTAGAAGGGAATTTCAGTAGAGCAAACTAAATAAATATGAATTACATTTAATAAAAGAGTACACCATGAAAAACCTAAGAAGATAAATACCTGAAGCAAGGACTCCTTAATTGATCAGAATTATCAAATATGCATGATAGCAAAATTAAGTTTAGTCTTACATTTATACCATGTAAGATTAATCATTTTTCATGAAAAAGTTAGGATACTATGAACAAACATCATAACCTAAATTAATTTAATTATTCAGTGCTATGCCAAACAAATTCCTTAAGAATAACAATACAGAGCTAGAAAAATGAATAGCAATCATCTGGAGGTTCTAAAAATCAAGCATATCATGAGTGTCAATGAAAAGGAAAAGGGAAGTGAATGGGCCTAACAATACCAGATCTTACACTATTGTTTAAAAACTGTAATTGTAAAACTATTTTGATGCTGGGTAAGAATTGCACTCAGTCACCTAGCATATGAGAAACTTTCAAGTCCAGCTATTTGGACAAGAAATCAGTATTTAAAAATGTTGGCTAAATAGACATTAGACAAACAGAACAGGATCCTACACTTTTTTACTAGGTAAGTTTGAAGTATGTACATGATTTAAATATAAAGGATGCCATCACAATCAAATTAGGGGAGCATGGAAAGAATTACTTGTTTCATTCATGGAGAAAGGAACAGTTTATGACCAAACAGGAGATAGACAGTTCATGGTAGATAAAATGAATATTTTTGATTGCCTAAAATTAAAATGATTTTGCATTTGGCAGCTAAAATGAAAATAGCAGCTTGTAACTGGAAACACATTAATTGCCACAAATTTCTCTAATAGAAGTCTCTTTTCTAGAATATATGGTAAACAATATTTATTTAACTGAAAATTGGTCAGAGCATATAAATGATGAAGATATGAAGTATAGAAAGCCATTCCATCAAAAACCATGTCAAAAGTGGTCTAAATTAGAGAAATGTAAATAACCAAATTTGAGGTAGCAGTTTCCACACTTCATACTGTGTAATATGACAAAAAAAAAAGGAAAATGGGAAAAACTGAATGTGAAAAAATAGCTACACTAATGTACCATTGCTAAAACTTGTGAGATAGTTCAATCATTTTGGTAATGTAAAACTCTTTCTAAAATGCTATTAAATTCTGTCCCTTTGGTGGGGGACAACATAGAAGTAGGTCATGAAATTCAAAGCTCCCCACATTTCCTCCACAAACAAAATTTAAAAAAAACACAGACTCAACCTAGAGTGGCAAAAATAAACAAGACTTGGGTTAGAGAAGTAGTCATTCTGGGACGATCAGATAATGTGTGTAGAAAGATCCAGGAGGGAAGTTCAAAAACAGAAGAATATAAACATCTCCAGACTAGCTGAGCTGATTCAGCACACTATGATCTCTTTGGGCAGCTGGGTTGGGAGGTATCCTCAGTCTCAGGAATTCTTACAGTGTAGGGAGTCAAGAGGGGTAGGGGGGAAGTTTATAAGGGATACCAGTCCCAGCTGTGCTGCCAATATGTGATTTTCATTGAGAAGGGACCAGCATATGTTTAATGAGTTATAGTCATGGTGGCACTGGGATGCTGCTCTCTGTAAGCACTTACAAGAGAAGTGATTTCTTGGTCTTCATTATTGGCTGGAGTGGAGAAGTGAAGGGTATAACTACTGGGAAGTTCTCAGGTAGTAAGATCTTTTCTAGTACAGTATGCTCAGGGTTTCTAGCTCTGGTTTGCAGGGGAAACATAGTACAAAGTTTGGAAAGGAGAAGATTCTGGGCAAACATAGAAGTAGCCATTCCTCAATTGATGGACATCAACTTGATTTCCAATTCTTTGCCACTACAGAGTTGCCATAAATATGTGGCTTTTACCCTTTGTAGTGATCTCTTCAGGATACAGATCTAGTAATGACACTGCTAGATCAAAGGGTATGCAACGTTTTATTGCCTTTTAGACAGAATTTTAAACTTCTCTCCAGAAACACTGGATCAATTCACAGTTCCTCTAGGAATGCATGAATATCCTAATTTTGATCCAGACCTGCATTCCTGGAATAAA
Source organism: Macrotis lagotis (assembly GCF_037893015.1). Taxonomy (NCBI): domain Eukaryota; kingdom Metazoa; phylum Chordata; class Mammalia; order Peramelemorphia; family Peramelidae; genus Macrotis; species Macrotis lagotis. The sequence continues at coordinate 262,074,493 of NC_133659.1, read as the reverse complement.
TCTTATTGGTCATAGTGTATTATCCTAGTGATAACTTGCTCTAATCACTTTGCTAATATTTCATTTAAGGGTTTTACATCTATATTCAATAGGGAAATTGGTCTAAAATTTCTTTCTCTGTTTTGACCCTTCCTGGTCTGGGTTTCAGCATCATATTGGTGTCATAGGATGAATTATGCAGAGTTCTATCTTCACCTATTTTCCCAAAGAGTTTATTTAGAATTAGAAGCAATTTTTCCTTGAATATTTGATAGAATTCACTTGTGTATCCATAAGGCCCTGGAGTTTTTTCTTGGCAGTTCTTTTTTTCTTAGGGTGTTCATTGATGGCTAGTTGAATTTCTTTCTCTTAATGTGTCTTATTTATGTATTTAATTTCCTCTTCATTTAACCTGGGCAATTTATATTTTTGTAATTTTTCATCCATTTCACTTAGATTATCAAATTTATTTGCATACAATTGAGCAAAAGAGTTCTGAATTATTACTTTAGTTTCCTTCTCATTTGTATTAAGATCAGCTTTTTCATTTTTGATACTTATAATTTGTTGTTCATTCTTTTTTCAATCAAATTAACCACAATTTTATCTATTATATTATTTTTTCATAAATCTAGCTCCTGGTTTTATATATTTTTTTCTTTTTTTTGATTTTATCAATTTCTTCTTTAATTATTGTTTCTTATTTGGTATTTAAATGGTGGGTTTTTTATGTGTCCGTTCTCTAATTTTTCTAGTTTGTATGCTCAGTTCATTGCTTTCCTTATTCTCTGTTTTATTCATGTAAACATTTAGAAATATGACTTACTGACTACTTTAGCTGTAGCCCATGAGTTTTGGCATGTTGTCTCATTATATATGTCTTTATTGTGGATAAAAATCACTAATTCTTACTATAATTTGTTGTTTGATCCACTCATTCCTTAAAATAAAGTTATTTACTTTCCAATTAGATTTAGGTCTCTCCATGACCCATTATTGCAAAAGATTTTTCTTGAATCAAGGTCAGAAAAGGATGCATTCAATATTTCTGCCTTTCTGAATTTGAATATGAGGTTTCTATATCATAATACATGGTTAGTTTTTGTGTAGGTGCCATGTACTGCAAGAAAAATAAAAGATATATTCCTTTCTGTCTCCTTTCAATTTTCACCAAAGGTCTATCATGTGTAAGTCTTCTAACAGTCTGTTTACTTCCTTAGCTTCATTTTTGTTTATTTTATGGTTAGATTCATCTAATTCTGAGTGGGGGAGCATCAGTAGGGTTTTACTGCCCATGTTTTCTTGAAACTCATCTATCATCTTGTCTAAGAATATGGATGCTATATTACTTTGCACATATATGTTTAGTATTGAAATTGTTTCATTGCCTGTGGTACCTTTTAGGATGATGTAATTTTCTTCCTTATTGTTTATAATGAGTTCTGTTTTTGTGGTTGTTTTGTCTGAGATAAGAATTACTACCCCTGCCTTTTTCCTTTCAGTTGAAGCATAACATATTCTTCTACATTCTTTTACCTTTACTCTGTAGCTATCTCTCTCTGCTTCAAATGCATATCTTGTAAGCAGTATAGTGTAGGATTCTGGTTATTAATCCACTCTACTATGCATTTCTCTTTCATGGGAGAGTTCATCTCATCCACATTCAAAGTCATAATTACTAACTTTATTTTTCTTCTATGCTATCTTTTCTCTAATTGTATTTTTCCCCTTACCCCTGTATTTTGCTTCTGAATACCTCCTCCTGCAGCATGTTTGCCCCCTTCTATCCAACATACTTCCCCATTCTTTCCCCTTTCCCCTTGCCCCTTCTTCCTTCCCTTTTTATCTCTTAGTTCCTCTTTTCCTCTCCTCCTTCTTTCTTTCCCCTCTTAATACTTAAAAGGTAAAATAAGTTTCTAAATTCATTTGAGTTTGTGTGTGTGTTAATCCCTCTTTTAGCCAAATCTGATGAGAGTAAGATTCAAGTCATTCTCAACTCCTCCCTTTTTCCCCCTCTTCTGCAATAGGTCTTTTGCATCTTTTCATGTCATGCAATTTACCCCATTTAATCTCCTCCTTCCTCCCATCTCTTTAATGGTCTCCCTTTTAAGAAGATATTATTTTTAAATTATTCCATCAGAGTCATGGACAGATCATATATGTCTATTACTTGGCTAGGTATATTCCCTCTAATAGATTTACAATTCTCAAGAGTTATGAGAATCTTTCTCCCAAGTGAGGATATAGCCAGTTTCATCTTATTGAATAAACGTTTTTTTTCCCTTTCCCCTTTTTACCTTTTCATGTATCTATTGAGCCTCCTGGTTGAAGACCAAATTTTCTGTTCAGCTTTGGACTTTTCATCAGGAAAAGTAGAAAGCTCCTTATTTCATTACATGTCCATCTTTTCCCCCTGAAGAAAAGGTTCAATTTTGTTGGATAGTGAATTCTAGACTGCATTCCAAGTTCCCTTGCTCTCTGCAATATCATATTCCAGGCTTTTCAAAACACTTAATGTTGATGCAGCCCAGCTTGTGGATCCTTGGCATTTAAATTGTTTCTTTCTGGCAGCTTGCAGGATTTTCTCCTTCATCTGATGGTACTGGAGTTTGATCACAATATTCCTTGGTGCTTTAATTTTGAGATCCCTTTCAGGAATGGGTTGATGTATTCTTTCAATGACTGACTGGTCTGCCCTCTTATTCCAGGATATCTGGTCAATCCTCTTTCATTATATACTGAGGTATGAAGTTCAGGCTTTTTTCAGGGTTTTCAGGAAGTCCTATGATTCTTAAATTGCCTTTCCTGGGTATATTTTCCAGGTTTGTTGTTTTGTTGATGAGTTATTTTGAATTTGTGTTCTACTTTTTTCATTTTTTTATTTTTGTTTAACAGATTCTTGGTGTCTCATGAAGTCACTAGTTTCCACAGATTCCAATATATTTTTAAAGAAGAGTTTTCCTCATTTACTTTTTAGATCTCCTTTTCTAATTGGTAAATTCTATTTTTGAAGGAGTTTTCCATTTGCCCAATTGTGTTTCTGAAAGAATTATTTTTTTTAGCACTTGTCCAATTATATTTTCAAAGGAATTGTTTTCTTGTTGTAAGAGGTTAATTTTCTCTTGCATTTCTTTTCTGAATTTTTTCTATTTGGTTTTTAAACTCCTTTCTGATCTCTTCTAAGAAGTCTTTCTTTGCTGGAGACCATTTCATATTCTTCTCTGAGGATCTAGTATTTTCTTGTCCTCTGTGTAACATTCAATGGACACTGGCCTTTTTTTTTTCATTTTGGGTCCTTTCCCTAAGGTCTTGTGCTGGTGGAGTGGCTGGTTCAGACCTTTGGTACTGAGATCTCTAAAGGTTTTGCCAACTTCAGGGTGTTACTCAGTGGGTGGGCCTGTAGGAGATGCAGGAATCTTTCTCTGGATTGTCTGTGTTGTTGATTAGTAGCTCACTCCCTAGCAAGGATGGGGGGTGGGGCGGGATCTGACCAGTCCTGGAATGTGGGCTGGACCCTGGGACTAGATAGTTTAGCCTGTGGCAAGGTGTAAACAATAAGGGGAGGCTGTTATTCATTAAAAAGTTTTGTTCTGACTTCCCCAAAAAATGGCAGAGAGAAGCTAGGCACTGTGCTGAGGTCTCCTAGCTTTGTCCCATAACTAATATGAATCAAGTCCCTTAACACAATTTAGATCTATAATACTCAGGAAAACAACCTAGGAGAAGAACATCTATCAACAAGGTCTGTCTCAGGAGAGTGTGGGTAGCTGGGGGCAGAGAGCAGGAAGCCTAGAGCCAGTGCAGGGGTGGCAGGGTAAGACTGATGGACTAAGCTGAGAACAACTCTATTGGCTGGGTGAGTAGTGCGTGGGAGAGCTCCAGCAGGCCTGGGGGGAAACTTCCAGGACAGTGGGCAAGAGAGCTTCAGAAATTTGGCTAGACATCTATCTTATCAGCTCAGCTGGTCTGGAAGACCAGTGCTGTCAGTACCATATTTTCAGTGGAGTTCCCATCTTTCCAATTTAGTCCCCCCCCATCCCAATGGGAGAAAGCCACTCTTCCCAGAACAAGCACAGTAACAACTTCCCCCTTCCCTCCTAGGCCCAGGTACAGGCAGGAGATCACTCTCAGAACTGAGTGAATAGTGATATTACCTGTATAACCTGTGGACCAGCACACACTCTTCAAGGATAATTCATACCCTGCTGCTCCCCCCCACCCCCTCAGGCCTAGGGAGTGGACCACAAAACAAGGTAACAGACACTAAAGAGAAAGCATCTAACACTTCCTACTGGCCGGTCCACTTGGAGTTCCTAAGACCAGTGAGCAAAGCCTCCTGGGATTTCAACTCCAAAGGTTTGTGAACCAGCATCCCCCCAACACAAGATCCTAGGAAAATGGAAAAAAAGTCATTGGAAGGGGGGATCCATTGAAAGCTATCTTAAAGACAAAGATCTTATTGCAAAGAGAGCTAGAACTTCTGAGAAGAATGTGAATTGGTCTCCACTTCAGGAAGCCTTCTTAGAAGAAATATGGAAGGATTTGAAAAATCAATTGGTAAAATTGGTAAAAGAAATACAAGAGAAAATTAACACCCTGCAACAAGGAAACAAATTCTTGGAAAATACTATTGAACAAATGGAAAACTCTTTGAAAACTAGAACTGATCAACTGGAAAAGGAGTTGCAAAAAATAAATGAAGAAAATTCTTCTCTAAAAAAAAAGATGGCAATGTGTGGAAACTGATGACTTCATGAAACAATAAGAATCTGTTAAACAAAAAAGTTGAAAAACTAGAAGGAAAAAACAAAATGCCTCATGGACAAAATGACAGGCATAGATAATAGATCCAGGAGAGATAACTTAATAAACATGGGGCTTTCTGAAAACCTTGAAGAGAAAAAAAAACCTGGATCAATATTTCAGGATTTAGTGATGGAAAATTGCCCTGATATCATGGAACCAGAAGGTGAAATGATTATTGGAAGAATACAATGATGCCCTCCTAAAAAGGATCCCAGATATTGTGGCAAAATTCCAGCACTATTATATAAAAAAGAAAATACTACAAGCAGTCAGAAAAAAAAAAACAATTTAGATACCAAAGAGTCACTGAAAGGATTACATGGGACCTAATTACACAGGAGTGAAGGGTCTGGAATGCAATATTCCAAAGAGCAAGGGAGCTTGGAATACAGCCAAGAATTTACTATATGGCAAAACTGAGCTGTCTCTTCCAGGAGAAAAGATGGACATTTAACAAAATAGGAGTCTTCCAACATTTCCTGATTAAAAGACCAGAGTGAAATAGAAAATTTTTACATCAAACAGCAGACTGAAGTGATATATGAAAAGATAAAAAAGGGAAAAGAAAAAAAAACCTGCCATCCAATAAGATGAAACTGGCTATAACCCCACCAAGGAAAAAGATTCTCATGATTCTTGAGAATTGTAACTCTATCAGAGAGAATATACTTAGCCAGAAGTAACTGACATTCATTACTTGTCTGTGACTGAGAGTATGATTTAAAAACAATATCTCCTTACAAAAGGGGACAGAAAAGAGACAGGAGGATGGAAGAGATTGAAAGGGTTAAATGACATCACATGAAGAGGTACAAAGGACCTATTGCAATAGAGGGGAAGAAGGGAAGAAGTGAGAATGGCATGAATTTTGCTCTCATCAGATTGACTCATAGAAGGATTCACACACTCATTTAAGTTAAGAAACTTATCTTACCTTTCAATTATTAAGAGGTGAAAGAGGGAATGGGGAGGAAGAAAGGAATGAACAGAAGGAAACGAAGGAAGAAAGGACAAAGGGAAAGAGGAAAGAAAGGGGAGGGATTGGATATAAGGCGGCAAATACACTGATAATCTAAACTAAATTGATGAATATTTACAAAAATATAAGTTGCCCAGGATAAATGAAGAGGAAATTAAAAATCTGAATAACCCTCTGTCAGAAAAAGTAATTCAACAAGCTATCATTGAGCTCCCTAAGAAAAAATTGTAGAATCAGATGGTTTCATAAGAGAATTCTATCAAACATTAAAGGAACAATTGGTTTCAATTCTATATAACTCTTTGGAAAATAGGTGAAGACAGAATTCTGCCTTACTCCTTCTATGACACCAATATGGTGTTGATACCTAAAGCATGAAGTGCTTTAGACCAATTTCACTATTGTATATGAATGCAAAAATCTTAAATAAAATCTTATCAAAGAAATTACAGCAAGTTATCACTAGGATAATAGACTATTATCAAGTAGAATTTATCCCAGGAATGCAGGGTTGGTTCAATATTAAGACAGCTGTTAGCATAATTGGCTATATTTTTAACAAAACTAATGGAAATCATATAATTATCTCAATAGATGCTGAATAAGCATTTGACAAAATACAGAACCCATTCCTACTAAAAACAGAAGAGAACATAGGAATGAATGGATTGTTCCTTGGTGAAAAGCAGTATTTATCTGAAACCATCAACAAGCATTATATGCAATGTTGCTAAACAAGAGGCATTTCCAACAAGATGGGGTGAAAAATAGGTACCCGTTATCACCAGCACTATTCAGTATTTTATCAGAAATGGTAACTTCATCAATAGGAGAAGAAAAAGAAATTGAAGGAATTAGAATTGTGAAGGAAGAAACAAAATTCTCACTCTTGGCAGATGACATGAGTATACCCAGAGAATACTAAAAAATCATCCAAAACACTACTACAAACAATTAGCAACTTTAGCAATGTCACAGGACATAAACTCACATAAAACCTCAGCATTCATATATATATATATATATATATATATATATATATATATATATATATATGTATTTATGTTAGTAGCAAGATAAAGCATTAAGATCTAAGAAGAGAAATCCCAGTTAAAGTAACTTGAGACAATATATAAACTACCTGGGAGTCTACCTGCCAAGGAAGGCAGAAACTCTATGGAAACTACTATAAAACACTTTTCATACAAATAAAATCAAATTTAAAAAGCTGGACAAATATCAACTGCTCATGGAAACATGAGCTAATATAATAAAAATGACAATTTTACCTAAATCAAACTACTTATTTAGTGCCTCACCATTCAAACTTCCAAAAAATGACTTTAATGATTTAGAAAAAAAATGTAACTAAATTCATATGGAGAAACAAGAAGCAAGTATATCAAGGGATTTAATTTTTAAAAGTGAAGATGTAAAACTCTATTATCAACAATCATCAAAATGTTTTATATTGGCTAAGAAATGGATTGGTGGATCTGTGGAATAGATTGGTGCAAAAGAGATAGCAAGAAAGTATTATTGTAATCTGCTGTTTGAGAAGTCAAAAGAACCCAGCTTCTGGGTTAAGATAAAAACTGTTGTGAAAATTGGAAGTTAGTATGGCAGAAACTTGGATTAGACCAACATCTCACACCCTATACCTAGAGAAGATCAAAATGGGTACAGGATTTAGACATAAAAAACAGTATTATAAACAAACTAGGAAATGTAGGAACAATTTACCTGTCAGATCTATGGAAACAGAAGCAGGTGGAGAACATCATTAAAACAAACAAGATAATTTTGATTACATTAAATTAAAAAGCTTTTGTAAGGAGAAAACCACTGCAACCAAGATCAAAAGAAATGTAGTAAATTGGGAAACAATTTTTACAACTAGCATTTCTGACAAAGGACTCATTTCCAAAATATATAGAGATGTGAGTCAAATTTATGTAAAAAAGCTATTCCCCAACTGAAAAATGATCAAATGATATGTAAAGACAATTTACAGATGAGGAAATAAAAACTATACATAGCTGTTTTCTGGGCAAGATGGTGGAGAGAAGACAGGCACAGTTCTAAAATCTCCTGATCGTTCCCCATATATAATATGAAACAAACTTCTTAAAAGAAATCTAATCAACAAAACCCAGAAAGAAAAACCAGGAGAAAGAACTTCTACCTCAGGATCTGTTTTTCACAGCAGTGGGTGAATCCAGGCACAGAGGGCTGATCAGCTTCGAATCAACCTGATTAGTGGCAGCATTGGAGCCCAGGAGCTTGAAGGCCCAACACTGGACCACTTTGATCAGCAGCAGGGCTAGAGCCTGGTCGACCATGGGAGCTTGGGTCAACTATGGAGCAGAGGCATTGTTGTTGGCACTGACCTTCTGGAGCTTGCTGACAGGGCCGGGGAGAGTTCCAGTACAGGAGAGCTGTGGATATCATCCCTGACATCATCACCTGCTCCAGATGAACTCCAAGTCCACATTTCCATTTCAGTTGAAGCCACTTCCCAGAAAAACATAATTACAGACTTTTTGCCCTAGGCATAGGTGTGTGAGCAGCAGTTTTCTACCCTAGCTGACAACAGGGAGAGTGATGACCTCACCCCAGGGTACAGTCCACCACTGATTGAAGACAAAAGTATTTAGCAGGTTCAATCTCTCCCTCCAGGCCAAGGGAGAGGGCCTCAATCTAGGTCACAGACATTCCAGAGAAAGCAACAGCACCCCCTACTGGCCAACTGGAGACCAGTGAGTAAAGCCTCTAGGGATCCCAACACCAAGCCTCTGTGAACCAGCCCCTCCCCAACTCAAGGTCTTATTAAAAGGAAGAAAGGTCAGTGGAAAAGTGGATCCATAGATAAATTCTTGGAAGAAAAAAACGTTAACTCAGAGAGATCTAGAACATCTAAGGAGAATGTGATCTGGTCTCCAGTACAGAAATATTTCCTTGAAGAAAAAATGAATGAGTTTAAAAATCAATTGGAAAATTTGGGAAAAGAGACCCAAGAGAAGATTAACACCTTGCTACCAGAAAAGAAATAATTGGAATATACAATTGCACAAATGAAAAAGGAGATTAATTCTTTCAGTTCCTCAATTGGGCAAATACAAAAAGAAAATAATTCTCTCAAAGCCTCAATTGGTTAAATGGAAAGCTCTTTCAATAATAGAATTGACCAATTGGAAAAAGAGTTGCAAAGGGTAAAGGAAGAAAATTCCATTCTAAAAAAAATGGAGTCTTTGGAAACTAATGACTTCATGAGATAGCAAGAGCCTGGTAAACAAAACCAAAAAACAAAAAAATAGAAGAAAAGGTAAAATACCTCAGCAAAACCACTGACCTCAATAATAGATCAAGTAGGGACCACTTGAGAATTATTGGTCTTCCTGAGAACACTGAAAAGAAAAAAAGCCTGGACTTAATATTACAGGATCTAGTGAGGGAAAATTGCCTTTATATAATGGAGCCAGAAGGCAAAATAGTTATTGAAAGAATGCATTGATCACCCCTGGAAAGAGATCCTAAAGTGAAAACACCAAGGAATGTTGTGGCCAAATTCCAGAACTATGAGATAAAAGAGAAAATCCTGCAAGCAGCCAGAAAGAAACAATTTAAATACCAAGGAGCCAAGGTAAGGATTAAGCAGGACCTGGCTTTATCAACATTAAGGGATGGAAGGGCCTGGAACAAGATATTCCAAGGAGCAAGGGAACTTGGAATCCTTTTCAGAGGAAAAGATGCACATTTAATGAAATGGAAGAATTCCAAAAATTCCTGATGAAAAGACCAGAGCTAAATAGAAAATTTGGACACAAAACATGAAGTTTAAGAGACACATGAAAAGATAAAAAAAATGGGATTAAAGAAAAAAAAACTGCTATCCAATAAGACGAAACTGTCAATATTCCAGTATGGGAAAAAGATTCTCATAACTCTTAGGAATTGTAACACTAACAGAGAGAATATACCTAGCCAGAAGTGATGCATACTCATGACTTATCCATGAAACTGCTATCCAGTGGGATGAAACTGGCTATAAACCTACTTGAAAGAAAGACTCTAATAACTCTGAAGAATTGTAATTGTATTAGATAGAATATAATTAGCTAGATGTGATGGATATTCAGAATTTTTTATGACTCAGACAAAATAATTTAAAAACACTTCCTCCTTAAAAGAGGAGGGGACAAGAAGGAGATAGGAGGAGGGAGGAGACTGAATGTCTTAATCTCATTACAATAAGAGGTACAAAAGACCTATGGTAATAGGGAGAAAGAAGGGAGAAGATGAGAAACACCCGAATTTTACTCTCATCAGAATTGGGTAAAAGTTAACTTACACACACACACACACACACACACACACACACACACACTCAGTTGACTTAGGGCACATCTTACCTTTCAAGTATTAAAAGGGGGGGGAAAGAGGAGGAAGATTGGATGGAGACAGGGAAGGGGAGAAAAAAGGGAACTTACAGAAGGAAGGAAAGGGAAAAGGGAAAGAAAGGGGAGGGGTGGATATAGGAGGGCAAACACACCTAAATGGGTTGTATTCAGAAACAAAATGCTGGGGATTAAGGATAAAGGAAAAAAGGGAGAAAATACAAACAGATGCAAAGATAACATGCAGGGCAATAAAGAGTTAGTAATTATAATTTTGAATATGAATGGAATGTACTCTCCCTTAAAACATAAGCAAATAGCATATTGGATTAAAAACCAGAATCCTACAATATGCTGCTTTCAAGAAACTCAGAAGCAGAGAGATATAGAGTAAGGTAAATATAGAGTAAGGTATAAATATAGAGTAAGGTAAAAGGCTAGAGTAAAATATATTTTGCTTCAGCTGAACTGAAAAAAGCAGGGGTAGCAATCCTTATCACAAACAAATCAGCTTCAAAAATAGATAGATTTAAAAGAGATAAGGAAGGAAACTATATCCTCCTAAAAGGTACCATAGACAATAAAGAGCTTTCAGTGCTGAATATGAATGCACCCAGTGGGATAGCATCTAAATTCTGAGAAGATGAAAGAACTATAGGAAGACATAGACAGCAAAACTTTACTATTAGGAAACCTCAACCTCATGCTTTCAGATTTAGATAAACTGAATCATAATATAAACAAGAAAGAAGTTAAGGAGGTAAATATATTGTTAGAACACCTAGATATGATAGATTTATGGAGGAAATTGAATGGGGATAGAAAGGAATATAACTTTTTCTCTGCATTACATGGCACTTATAGAAAAATTGACCATGTACTAGGATGTAAAAGCCTAATGATCAACTGCAGAAATGCAGAAATAGTGAATACATCTTTCTCAGATCACAATGCAATAAAGGTCATATGCAATATTGGGCCAGGGAGATATAGACCCAGAACTAATTGGAAACTGAATAACCTCATTTTAAAGAATGAGTGGATCAAGCAACAAATTATAGAAAGAAAAAAATTATTTTTATCCTAGATAATGACAATAATGAAGCAACATACCAAAAACCAAGGGATTCACTCAAAGCAGCTTTCAGGGGATATATTATATCTTGAAATGTTTACATCAATAAATTAGAGAAAGAAGAAATCAATGAACTGAATATGTAACTAAAAAAATTAGACAAAGAGCAAATTCAAACCCCCCAATTAAATACCAAATTAGAAATTCTAAATATTGAAGGAGAAATTAAGAAAACTGAAAGCAAAAAAACTACTGAATTAATAAATAAAACCAATAATTGACTTCTTGAAAAAACAATACAATTGATAAATCTCTGGTCAATTTGATTAAATAAAAGTGAGAAGAAAACCAAATTGCTAGTATCATAAATGAGAAAAGTTAACTCACCACCAGTGATGAGGAAATTAAAGTAATAATTTGGGAATTATTTTGCCCAACTCTATTTCAATAAATTTGACAATCTTAGTGAAATGGATGAATAACTACAAAAATAAGTTTCCTAGGTTAAATGAAGAGGAGATTAAATACCTAAACAACCCTATCTCAGAAAAAGAAATTTCACAAGCCATCATTGAACTCCTTAATAAAAAATCTCCAGGGCCTGAGAGATTCACAATTGAATTCTACCAACCATTCAAGGAACAACTGGTTCCAATTCTATATAAACTCTTTGGAAAAATAGGGGAAGATGGAATTCTGCCTAACTCTTTCTATGAAACCAATATTGTGCTGATACCTAAACCAGGAAGAGTTAAAACAGAACAAAAATTATAGACCTTTCTCCCCAATGAATATAAATGCAAAAATCTTAGCTAAATGATTACAAGTTATTACTAGTATAATACATTTTGACAAAATAGGATTTATCCTAGCATTGCAGGGTTGGTTCAATACTAGGAAAACTGTTAGTATAATTAATTATATCAAAAACAAACCTTTCAGAAATTACACGATTATATCAATAGATGCTTTAAAAGCTTTTGACAAAATATAGTACCCATTCCTACCAAAATACTATAGAGAGTGTAGGAATAAATCGACTGTTTCTTTTTTTGATTTTGCTTATTTTTTGCTTTTATTTATTTATTTATTTTTCTGCAAATGATATTTTATACATTCCTAAAATATTCTTGTTGAATAAACATAATGCTCCCTCCCCCTAAAAATACTGACCCTTATGAACAATAAAGTAAAGAGAAAAAAATAAAAATAAAATTAAAATAATAATATTAATTATAAGGGCAGGCAGGTGATGCAGTGGAAGGAGCACTGGCCCTGGAGCCCAAATCTGGCCTCAGACACCCAACAATCACCCAGCTGTTTGACCCTGGGCAAGTCACCCCAACCCCATTGCCCCACAAAAAACAAAACAAAAAAGCAAAATAATATAAAGTAATAATAATAATAGTAATAGTAATAGTAATAATAATAATAATAATAATAATAATAATAGTAATAATAGCCATGGTGGCCAGGTGTTGCAGTGGACAGAGCACCAGGCCTGGAGCCTGAATCACCTGGGTCCAAATCCAGCTTCAGACACCCAACAATCACCTAGCTGTGCGGGCCCTGGGCAAGCCACCCAACCCCATTTGCCCTGTACCTCCAAAATAATAATAATAATAATAATAATAATAATAATAATAATAATAACAACAACAATAACAACAACAACAACAACAACAATAATAATAATAATAATAATAATAATAACATACTTCAGTCTGTGTTCCAAAACTCTCAGCTCTGTCCCGGGTGGATCGCATTCTTTAGGATAAGTCCATCACAAAAGCTACTTCCATATTTTTCCACCGTTGCCATTGCTGATCACAACTTCCTCTATTCCTACTTCCCTACTACCAAATACTATATTTTTTTTCTCCTGTCATTCTGTCCTGTTTCTTAAATGTGCTGTAGAGAAGCAGACAGATCACCGGCCCTGAGGCCAAGAGGCCTTGATCCCACATATCATCCCTTAGACCCAGCAACCACACGGCTCTGTGGTCCCAGACAGGCCATCCCATCCCAGTCCCTTGCAAGAAGTAAAAAAGAAAATTTGTTACATCTGACCACTCTCTTTGGTCCACTATCTCCTCAATCACTCACATTCCCCCCTCCTCCTGACCCCGTTCTCTCCCTTGCTTTCCCCCCTTCCATATCATTGCAATAGCTCATTGTAATTAAAAAAGATCTTATTATATGAACTATCTTAGCATATTCCACCTCTCTTTTCTCTTACTCCCATTACATTTCCTTTTAGCCTTTGACTCCATTTTTTACATTATATTATACCTTCAGATTCAGCTCTCTCCTGTGCTTCATCTATAAAAGCTCCTTCTACCTGCTCTATTAAATGAGAAGTTTCTCATGTATATTATCAGTATCATTTTTCTATGCAGGAATACATGTAGTTCATCATCATTAAGTCCCTCCTATTTTACACTTTCCACTCCACTCTCTATGTTTCACCTGAGTCCTGTATTTCAAGATAAAATTTTCTGTTCAGCTCTGTCTATTTCAGCAGGAACATTTGAAATTCCCCTGTTTCATTGAAAGTCCACTTTTTCCCTGGAAGAGGACATTCAGTTTTGCTGGGAAGTCGATTGTCAGTTGCATTCTGAGCTCTTTTGCCTTCTGGAATATTATATTCCAAAGCCCGACGAGCCATTAATGTAGTTGCTGCTAAGTCCTGTGTGATCCTGACTGCAGCTCCACAGTATTTGAATTGTATCCTTCTGGTTGCTTGTAATATTTTCTCTTTGACCTGGGAGTTCTGGAACTTGGTTATAATATTCCTGGTTTTTTTTTTTTTTTTATATCTGTCTGGGGGAGATTGGCAGATACTCTCAATTTCTATTTTGACCGCTGCTTCTAGGAAATCTGGGCAATTTTCCTGTGGGAATTCTTTAAAAATTATCTTGGGCTCTTTTCCTCATCTTGACTTTCAGGTATCCCCCCAATTTTGGGCTAGGTAATTATTGTCTGAGATCAGATTTGAACCCAAGTACTCCTGACTCCAGGGCCTGTGCTTTATCCACTATGCCACCTAGCTGACCCCCAAAATATGCACACTTTTATTGCCCTTTGTACATTATTCCTAATTGCTCTCCAGAAAGGTTGGATGAGTTGACAGCTCTGCCAACAATATAATACTGTCCTAGGGTTCCCACACCCCTTCCAACATTGATCATTATCCTTGCTGTTCATATTGGCCAGTCTGAGAGGTATAAGGTGATACCTCGGAGATGCTTTAATTTGCATTTCTCTAATAAGTAATGATTTAAAGCAATTTTTCATATGACTATGGATTGCTTTGATTTTCTCATCTGTAAATTGTCTCTGCATATACTCTGATGATTTGTCAATTGAGAAATGGTTTGGTTTATATAAATTATCAGTTCTCTATATATTTTAGAAATGAGTCCTTAGTCAGAAATACCAGTTGTAAAAATTGTTTCCTAAATTACTACATTTCTTTTGATCTTGGTTACAGTGGATTTGTCTGTGCAAAAGCTTATTAATTTAATACAATCAAAATTATCTAGTTTGTTTTTAATTATATTCTCCATCTCTTCCTTGGTCATAAACTCCTTCCCTTTCCATAAGTTAAACTATTCCTTGATCTCCTAATTTGGTTATATAATATTGTATTTTATGTCTTAATCTTGTATTCATTTGATCTTATCTTGGTATAGGGTGTGAGGTGTTGGTCTAATACAAGTTTTTGCCACATTAACTTTCTATTTTCCTGACAATTTTTATTGAAGAGAGTGTTTTTATCCGAAAACCTGGACTCTTTGGGTTTATCAAACAGCAGATTACTATAATCATTTCATGCTATCTTTTGCACAATTCCACTGATCCACCACTATATTTCTTAACCAACACCAGACAGTTTTGATGACTGATGCTTTATACTATAATTTTAGATATAGCAGAGTTAAGCCACCTTCTTTTGCACTTTTTTCATTGAATTCTTGTAAATTTTTGATTTTTTATTTTCCATATGAATTTACTTACAATTTTTTCTAAGTCATTAAAGTAATTTTTTTGGAATTTTGATTGCTATGGCAAGAAATAGTTTAATTTAGGTAGAATTGTAATTTTTATTATATTAGCTCGGCCTATCCATGAGCAGGTGATTTTTACCCAGTTATTTAAAGCTGTTTTTACTTGTGTGAGGAGTGTTTTGGAATTGTTTTCATAAAGTTTCTGAGTCTGCTTTGTCAGGTAGACTCCCAAATATTTTTTAATTGGCTGAAGTTGCTTTGAATGGAATTTCTCTTTCTAGCTCTTGCTACTGTATCTTGATATATATATATATATATATATATATATATATATATATATATACATGCATACATAATATTGAGGATTTATGAGGGTTTATTTTATATTCCCAATTCTAATTCCTTCACTTTCTTTTTTTTCTCTTTCTGCTGAAGCCAACATTTCTAACACAATATTGAAAAGTAGTGGTGATAATGGGCATCCTTGTTTCATCCCTCATCTTACTGGGAATGCCTTTAGCTTATCCCCATTGGATATAATGCTTATGGATGGTTTCAAATGATACTGTTCTTTATTCTAAGGAACAATCCATTTATTCCTACTCTGTCTAATGTTTTTAGTAGAAATGGGTGTTGTATTTTGTCAAAGGTAGTTTCAGGATTTATTGATATCATCATATGATTTCTGATAGATTTGGTATTAATAAAGTTAATTATACTAACAGTTTTCCTAATATTCAACAAACCCTGCATTCCTGGGATAAATCTTACTTGGTCATAGTGAATTATCCTTGTGATAACTTGCTGCAATCATTTTGCTAAGATTTTATTTAAGATTTTTGCATCTATTTTCATCAGAGAGATAGGTCTATAATTCTCTTTCTCTGTTTTGACTCTTCCTGGTTTAGGTATCAGCACCATATTGGTGTCATAGAAAGATTTAGGCAGAGTTCTGTCCTCACCCACTTTTTGATAGAGTTTATATAGAATTGGAACCATTTGTTTCTTAAATGTTTTGATAGAATTCACTTGTGAATCCACCTGGCCCTGGAGATATTTTCTTAGGGAATTCAATGATGGCTTGTTGAATTTCTTTTTCTGAGATAGGGTTATTTAGGTATTTAATTTCCACTTCATTTAGCCTGGACCCCATATATTTTTGTAAATATTCATCTATTTCACTTAAGATTAAATAATTTATTGGCATACAGTTGGGCTCTGAATTATTAATTTAATTTCCTCCTCATTGGTGGTGAGTTCATCTTTTTCATCTATGATACTAGCAATTTGGTTTTCTTCTGTCTTCTTTTTTTGAAATCAAATTAACCAGAGGTTTATCAATTTCATTGTTTTTTTTCATAAAACGAACTCTTGGTTTTATTTACAATTTCTTTAATTTTTAGAATTTCTAATTTGATATTTAATTGGGTGTTTTTAATTTTGTTCTTTCTCTAATTGTTTTAGTTGCATGTTAGTTCACTGATTTCCTCTTTCTCTAATTTCTTCATGTAAGCATTTAAAGATATAATATATCCCCTGGAAAAATGCCTTGACTGTATCCCATAAGTTTTGATATGTTGCTTCATTATTGTCATTATTTAGGATGAAATCATTAATTCTTTCTGTAATTTGTTGTTTGATCCATTCATTCTTTTTTTTTGAGAACTTTTTAGTTACATCACTCACAGATGATTTATTCTTCTAACTCAAAGACGTTCTAATCCCACAGAAACTGATTGTAGTATAAATTTTGCAATGCTCTGCTGCATTAGAAATATCAGACAAGAAAGATCTGGAATAAGATATCCAAGCCAATAAAAACTCAAACCATTCTTCCCTTCCCTTCCAAACCAGTAATATCCAAAAAGTGATTTTTAACATTTTTTGTTGTTCTTACAGTAAAACCAGAAATAACTGCTTCAAAATATTTCACATTATATTTTTGAATATGATTAATATATCCAGTATTCACAGTTGAACCCACAGTAAAACATTTCTTCTATCCAATTAGTTTGTTCACAGGATTTAGAGCTGAAAGGGGGTCTGAACAATTATCTAATCCAATCCCCTCATTTGATATAGGAAACTGAAGCCTAGGGAGGTAAAGAGACTTGTTCTGAGTCACAAAGATTATGAGGGTCAGAATCTGAACCTACATTTCCAGGTGCTTTCTAGGCCAAACTACTTGGAAAATCCAATTAAGAGTATGGAAACAGTAGTTCATCATGTATTCACTGAGAAGGTTCTCAAAGGATTAGGTGACCTTTTGCCTCATTTTTTTTCCTTGTGAGTAGTTCCTCCACTTTCAGCAAAGAAACTCAAGGAATTCTAATCTAAAATGATCAAGGTCGGAGCATAATCATTTCTATAATCACTCAGTAAGAGTTAAGGGGAAATCAAGACCAGCTGTCCACTGGTATAATGGATAATGCCAACACAGCCCTTATGATACAGAGTTAATTCGCTGTGTTATGATAATATTAACTACTTCTGGAAAATATCTTGGTAACTTAATGAAGAAAGAGTTAAATATCTTGAGACTGGCTTTAGAATGCATTTGATACTTCTAAGGTGATGGTAATATTCAGTGAAAGATCTAAAGTTGTAAAGCTAAACTCAAAAATTCTTAAAGTGAAATAAATAAAAAATTATATCTCCCACTAAGTCTCATTGATTTTGGTTTGATATGAAAATAGAAAAACAAAAGCTTGACTAATACATATCAAGGTCAAATCGTCAAATGTTGACAAAAGACAACAGTGTTTTACATGGAGCAGGTGCTTAATATTTACAGAATTAGATGAATGATTGCTCAAGCACCTGCCCTTTAATCCTGTATAGAACAAAAACTTTACTAAATTTGCTCTGTTACTAATATGCACAAAATAACAATAATTTTAAAAGGACATGCAATAATTTTGCATCTTGTCTGCAATTAGGAGAGATGGATTCTCACACACACACACAAGGGTACACAGTGGAATAAAGCCAAAGTAAGCTAAGATGTAGTTTGAATGCTAAGAAAGGAGCTCTAAGATATTGAAAAAATTCTCTAAGAATGCCAGTGAAATTTTAAGAGCTTCTATATATGTGTGCCAGATTTTCAAACATTTAAAAAACTGAATACTGGTGAAAGATGCTGGTCAATATCCTAGAAGATCTAGGTCTTCAGGAAAGCTTGAGAGCAATCCAACATGAGAAGCCCTCATCAACATGTCTGACTTCTGCCAGAGAAGCCCTCCTGCAGGAGGGGGTACAAGCTGATGGAAAGTTTTGCCAACAACCAAAGTTCTAGGCCTGCTAGTATTTTGATGAGTTCAATTATTACCTCAAACTAACTTCCTACTTAATTTGTACAATAATGGCTTTCAAAAATTTCCTGGATTAGGTTGAGCCAGGATAAAAAGGCAATCTTAGAGCCCAAGATGGATACTGGCAAAATGCTTAAAAAAGCATCCACACCCATTTATAGAGGTTACCTAGGTGTCTACTCTACTCTCAAAAGCACTGGGTAATCGTGCATCATTTCACATTAGACTTTAAAAGACTCTCACTTTAACATAATGCTGCCATTCTTCTGACAAACATTTTATCTGAAGGGAGAAGATTAGGTACTAAGAAAATTCCC
Source organism: Macrotis lagotis (assembly GCF_037893015.1). Classification (NCBI taxonomy): domain Eukaryota; kingdom Metazoa; phylum Chordata; class Mammalia; order Peramelemorphia; family Peramelidae; genus Macrotis; species Macrotis lagotis. The sequence continues at coordinate 262,055,619 of NC_133659.1, read as the reverse complement.
CTCTCTTCTTCCAAGTTGTTTAGAATACTGGTTTAACTAGTGCTTTGTCCATTTTCAACATTTCTTCCTCTGAGTTTACTGAATTCTATTCTAAAATACACAAGATCTGAAGGTTTCCATAAAACAGTTGGTTTTCCTTGTCTTCCACATCCCTCAAAGAATACAAATTTTTTTCCTCACTGTTTTTGACCATTATCTCTTCTTCTCTTCTCAAATTTGTTTGTAAACTGAGAAGTATACTTGGAATGTACTTGGTCCAGTTGTATTAGTGCCACTGACAATCTGGGTACCATCAAATCAGTTATTTCTTGAATAGATGTCCTCATTTTCTATGCAACACAGTCATTTTTTTGCTCATATCTATATTTTAAAGAGTAACCATATTTAATGTTGTGAAAGATGATCTGCTACCTTTCTATGCCCTCGAGTAGTGATAAGTATCAGAGTATGTTCAAAGAACGAGATCATATTATGTTCTGTATATAAGTTTAGCTAATCTCCCCAATGTGTGCAGATACAAGGAACTGCTGAAGCTTTGAACCCCCCAGTCATGAGTGTCCTAGTCTTCATTAGCCAATGCATACAAAAAAGAGTGGCAGAGAAAGACTACTATTGCAGTTTTCTTTCATTATTGAAGCCCTGGGCTAGAAGAGGCTGCAGCTTCCCAGTTGCAGAGTTAAGCTTTGCCAGCTGTGTGTTGCTGTAGGACTAAAGAGACAGCCTTGCAGCCAGTCACCTCCTCCTGCAGACAGCCGTCCTGGTCTGGCAGGGTGGGGTCAGCTCCACACTTCAGCAGCAGCTCCACTATGTCTAAGAACTCACAGGCAGAGGCATGATGTAGGGCTGTCTGGCCTTCACCATCCTGACAGTTTATGTCAGCTGTATATTGCAGCAAGACTGTTACTAGGTCCTTATGTCCTCGGTCACATGCCCAATGGAGTAGCGCTCTGCCTCTTCATCCTTCATGTTCACATCCACTTTTTTTGATCTGATGGCTTTGGTTATGTGGTCAATGTTGTTTTCCCTGCAGTAATCAAATATGTTTTTGTCTTCTTCTCTGATAGTTTCTTCTTGATACAAAGAACTAACAACTGGTCCACCAAACCCAGCATTTACTTCTTTGCCTTTTTTCTCTGGCATAAAAAGATGAATGTTGAAAACCATCTTTGCATGTCACTGAGGATTCCAATTTGGATCCAATTTTTTAACCATTGCAATATATTCCTGCATTGCTTGGCTAGGACTTGAATCTCCAAGTGCCTTCCACGCTTCCCATTTCTGTTTCCCCTCAAAATCAAAGAAGTTTAGTTTAGGTGTATTACAATTTCCAACTTTGACCTGCTTGTACCTGGCGTACAGGTAGAGGAGCTGCTCCCTGCTGGCGGCCTGGACCAGGCCCTGCAGCCGCGCCGCCACCTTCTCGAAGAGCTCAGGCCGGCCTGCCAGTGCCCCGCGTCCGCGGACTCCTCCCCGGAGCTCAGCTCGCCGCAGTTGTCGCCCGTCGTGGCCCACGGGGCCGGGGAGGGGGCCGCCATGGCCCGCCTCGGCCCGGGCTCCGGAGCCCATCCCTGTCAGGGCCTTTCCGGGTGTGGGCGCCGGCCCCGGGCTCCGTGCTGCGGCCAGGGGAGTGGGCGGGTCCGCGCGGCAGGGCCTGTCTGATGTCAGGAGGAAGGGGAGGTAGCCCGGGCGCGGGCGCGGGCGCGCGGGGAAGGGGCGGGGCGGCGCGGCCTGGGGCTGTCCCTGCTCAGCCCTGGTAGCGCGGTCCGAGTGGGCCCAGCCCCGGGCCCGGCTCCCGGCCCGGCTCCCGGCCCGGCTCCCGGCCCGGCTCCCGGCCCGGCTCCCGGCCCGGCTCCAGGCCCGGCTCCCGGGGTAGAGGGGGCCGCGGCGGGGCCCGGCCTCAGTGGCGCCAACTGGCGAACGGGGTTCCGGCTGACTGCCGCGGCCCCGCCCCGCACGTGGGGCCGCTCCCCATTCGTTCTTTAAAATGAGGTTATTTAGTTTCCAATTAGTTTTAGTTCTTTCTTTCCCTGGGCCATTATTGCATGAGAGTTTTATTGCATTATGAACCGAGAAGGACGTATTCACTATTTCTGCCTTTCTGTATTTCTGTATTTAGCTTTTTATGCTCTAGTAAATGGTCAGTTTTTGTGTAAGTGCCATGTCCTGCACAAAAAAAAAGTATATTCCTTTTTATCCCTATTCAATTTTCTCCAAAGGTCTATCATGCCTAGGTTTTCTATTAATCTTATTTACCTTCTTAACTTCCTTCTTGTTTATTTTATGGTTAGATTTATCTAAATCTGAGAGTGGGAGGTTGAGGTCCCCCACCAGTAGAGTTTTGCTGCCTATGTCTTCCTGTAAATCATTCAACTCCTCCTCTATGAATCTGGATGCTATACCTCTGGGTGCATACATATTTAGTATTGAAATTGCTTCATTGTCTATGTCTATGTTATGTATTTTAGGAGGATATAGTTTCCTTCCTTATCTCTTTTAATGAGATCTATTCTTTGCAGCTCCTTTATCTGAGATAAGGATTGATATCCCTGCTTTTTTCAGTTCAGTTGAAGAAAAATATATTTTGCTCCAACCTTTTGCCTTTACTCTCTGTATCTCTCTACTGAAAATGAATTTCTTGTAAGCAGCATATTGTAGGATTCTGCTTTTTAATCTATTCTACTATTCATTATTGTTTTATGGGAGAGCTCATCCCATTCACAATCAAAGTTATATTAAGTCTTTATTGACCTCCATGCTATCTTCCCTCTGTTTGCATTTTCCCCTTTTTTCACTTTATCCAAATTTCCCAGTATATTGTTTTTGAATATCTCCACTTTCAGTGTGTTTGCCCTCTCATATCTAACTGCTTCCCCTTTCTTTCCCTTTTCCCTTTGCCCCTTCTTCCTTCCCTTCCTTCTGTTAGTTCCTCTTTTCCTCCCCCTCTTTCTCTTTTTAATACTTGAAAGGTAAGAAAAATTTCTTAACCGAGTTTGTGTATGTTTAAGCCAAATCTGATGAGAGTAAGATTCAGATGGTTCTCACCTCTTCCCTTCTTCCTCTCTATTGCAGTAGGTCCTTTGTACCTCTTTATGTAATGTGATTCATCCCCATTCAATTTCCTCCATCCTCCTGTCTCTTTGCTCTCTCCCCTTTTAAGGAGATATTGTTTTTAAGTCATTCTATCAGAGAGTCATGGTTAAGTCACAAGCATCTATCATTTTGGGCTAACTATATTCTCTCTAATAGTGTTACAGTTCTCCAGAGTTATGAGAGTCTTTCTCCCAGGTGGGGATATAGCCAGTTTCATATTATTGGACAGCAGTGAATTACTTTTTCTGACATAGGGTCATTTAGGTGTTTTATTTCCTCTTCCTTTAACCTGGGAAATTTATATTTTCGCAAATATTCGTCTTTTTCACTTAGATGATCAAATTTGTTGGCAGAAAGTTGGGGAAAATATATCTGAAATGTTACTTTAATTTCTCTTCATTGGTACCAAATTCACCTTTTTCATTTTTGATATTAGTGATTGGTTTTCTTCTTTTGTTTTCTTAATCAAATTAACCAGAGGTTTATCTTTTTTTCATAAAATCACCTCTTCTCTTTATTTATTAGTCTAATAGTTTTCTTCCTTTTTTTATTAATTTCATCTTTAATTTTCAGAATTTCCAATTCGATATTTTATTGGAGATTTTAATTTGTTCTTTAACTTCTTTAGCTGCATATTCATGTACAATCATAATTAGCAATTTAATAGCTAAGTCCCTTTTCAGTCGTATCTAACCCCTTATCAAACCATCTGTTGTTTTCTTGACAAAAGTACTAGAGTTTGTCATTTTTTTCTCTAGTTCATTTTACAGATGAGAAAACTGAGGGAATGAAAATTAAAGCCTTGCCTTGAATCCCACAGCCAGTCACTGTCTGAGGTCAAATTTGAACTCTGAAAGATAAGTTCTTCAGATTCCAAATCTGGCACTTGATCCTCTGTGCCACACTGCCCCATAAAATAAATGCTATTTTGTTAAAAAAAATGACAAGCATAATCTGAACCTTTATCAAGTTGTAATCGTTTTTGTTTGTGAAGGGTCTTGCCTCTATGTTGGTAGTTTCTGATTGATAAGTATAGTATTGGTGACTGAAGTTTGAAGAAATCATTTTAAAAAAAGACAATTATGAAGTTTGCTATTTGGAATGAAACTTCCTTTCACTTAAACACTAAGAGACCTGACAGTCTATAAGACTATCAAACTGAAGGTCTACAAAGCCATTGTGCTGGCCTCATTGTTTCATGCAATGTTAAACCTGGACAGTCTACCAGCACTATGTCTGGAAGCTGAATCATTTCCATTTAATTTGTCTTAGGAAGATTCTGAAGAACACCTGACAGGAGAAGATACCAGACACTGAGTTCCTTTCTCAAACTAAACTGTCTAATATTCCAACATTACTATACAGAGTGCAACTACAAAGGACTGAACATGTTATTAAAATTCCAGATGTAAAATTGACAAAAAAAAACTATTTTGGGGGGGGGCAGTTAGGTGGTGCAGTGGATAGAGCAGCAGCCCTGGAGCCAGGCGGACCTGAGTTCAAATACAGCCTCAGACATTTAATAATTGCCTAGGTGTGGCCTTGGGCTAGTCACCTAACCCCATTGCCTTGCCAAAAAACAGCAACTGGGGCGGCTAGGTGGTGCAGTGGATAGAGCACCAGCCCTGAAGTCAGGAGTACCTGAGTTAAAAATCTGGCCTCAGACATTTAATAATTACCTAGCTGTGTGGCCTTGGGCAAGCCACTTAACCCAATTTGCCTTGCAAAATCCTAAAATAAACCCCAACAACTATTTTATGGAGAACTCACACAGGGCAAGTGCTTACACAGGGGTAAGAAGAAATGAGAACAGAGACACCTTGAAGGTCATGCTGAAGAATTTTAGAACTGATTCAACAGAATGGGAGACACTGTCACAGAACCACCCAATGCATCATGCCCTCATCAGTGAGTGTGCTACACTCTTGGAGGATGGCAGATTTAGAGCAGTTCAAAGGAACTGTGACATCTGTAAGTTTAAAGATCCCACCCCAGGAGTTCACATGGACTATTTGTGCCCAACGTGTGGTAGAGCATTCCAAGCTTGAATTTGTCTGATCAACCACAGTAAGACACAATACAATCTGTCTGAAACATAGTGATGCCATTTTTGTTCTTTTTCGATAATGGACAAGAACCATGAAGATGCAATTGCAGAGTTTTTAATTGGTCTACTCTCAATATTCGTGTACATCAAGGAATAGGAGGGTCCAGAGAGAGGGAAAGAGAAGGGGAAGAGTCAATTAGTGGAGCATACAAAATACCCAATGATGATTGTGGAATAAGTTCCTTGTCTTCTATAGGTATAGATTTTTGTTCTCTAAAATAATGGCAATCATAGATCAGCATGAGAGATAAAAATAAGGAAAAAATTGCAAATATCGTGTGACTTACCAAAAAGTGGCACCATGGCATGATGCAAGTGGATAATGTTAGAAAACATGTCACTGATACAACTGTTCCCTGCAAAGTGAAATAAAGTGAGTTAGCTATGCCTGTTTGTAGGGGGATCTTGAAGAAATACTAGTGAATTTATCTCTCCTCCCTAGAAGGCCCCATTGTAATCAATTCTTAATTTATTGAATAATTTAGTGAATTTATACATTGCTTCTTTAAATTGTAAGCCCTACCATTTTCTATTCTATTTTTAATTCCTTTAAACCCTGGGGAAATTGTACTTTGAGAACAGTGGAGAACTGCTTTTTTTTAACATTTTAATATTTTATTTGTTTCCCAATAATATACAATAGTAATATGTATTCATCATTTTTTGCAAAGCTCTGAGTTCTTCAATTTTTACTCCCCTTCCCTCCCCCCCAAGAAAGCTGTCTGATATTCCCTACATTGTTTTCATGCCATACATTGATGTAAACTGAAGGTATTATAAGAGTAAACATAAACCCCTTATCGCCCCCAAGAAGATGAGAAACCTCAAGACGAGAGGAAAAAAATTGTACTTCAGTCTATGTTCAGATTTCAATGGCTCTGCCTCTAGGGTGAGGTTTTTTTTTTATCATAAGTCCACTAGAGAAGTTGCTTCAATATTTTCCCCACAGCTGCTATTACTAGCTGTAACTCCACTCTATTTCTCCCCACTCTCATTTATTCTATTCTCTCTCTACTCTCTCTCTCTCTCTCTCTCTCTCTCTCTCTCTCTCTCTCTCTCTCTTCTCTCTCTCTCTCTCTCTCCTTTTGTCCTGGCCCTGTCAAAAGTGTGTTTAATCTGAGTACCCTCTCCCCCGATCTTCCCTCTCTTCTATCACCTATTCCCCCTTCCCTTTCCCCATTCCCTCTTATCCTGTTCCTTGCTTCTTATTTTTCTCTAGGAAAAGATAGATTTCCTCACCCTATTAAGTGTGTATATTATTTCCTCTCCGAGTCATTTCTGATGAGAATGAAGGCTTACTCATTCCCCCTTGCCTCCCCCGTCCACTTCATTGAAAAAGCTTTTTCTCGACTCTTATGTGAAATTTCTTAGCTTTGTCTTGATCTCCTTTTCCTTCCTCCCAGTCCTTTCCTTTATCACCCATTGACTCCATCTTTTTACTATATTATACCATTATATTCTACTCCTTCCTATGTTCTGTCTATATATGTTCCTTCTAACAGCCCTTATAAATGAGAAAGTTCATATAAGTTATCAATATTTTCTTCCTGTGCAGGAATACAAAGAGTTCAGTATCATTAAGTTCCTCAAAGTTAGTCATTCTCTTCCACTTCCTCTATGGTCCAAGAGAGTCCTGTACTTGGAGATCAACCTTTCTGTTCAGCTCTGGTTGTTTCAATAAGAAAGTTTGAAAGTCCCCTGTTTCATTGAAAGTCCATCTTTTCCCCTGAAAGATGATGTTCAATTTTGCTGAATAGTTGATACTTGGTTGTAAACCAAGATCTTTTGCCTTCCAGAATATCATATTCCAATCCATATGAGCCCTTAATGTAGATGCTGCCAGATACTGTGTAATCCTGACTATGGAGCTTTGGTAGCTGAACTGCTTGTTTCTGGCAGATTTTAGAATTTTCTCTTTGATTTGGGAGTTTTGGAATTTTGCTATAATATTCCTGGAAGTTTTTCTTTTGTGATCTCTTTCAAGAGGTGACCAGTGAAGTCTCTTCGTTTCTATTTTAACCTCTGTTTTGAGGATCTCAGGGCAATTTTGCTGTATTATTTCTTGAAAAATGAAGTCTAGGCTCTTCTCCTGGTCATACCTTTCAGATAGCCCAATAATTTTTAAATTATTTCTTCTGGTTCTGTTTTTAAGGTTGGTTGTTTTTCCAGTGAGATATTTCACATTTTCTTTTAATTTTTGACTTTTTTGGAAGAGTTTTATTTCTTCCGAATTTCTTGTAAAGTCATCAGCTTCCTTTTGTTCCATTCTTCATTTGAAGGAGTTATTTTCTTCAGAGAGCTTTTTTTTCATCTCCTTTTCCAGTTGGTCAATTCTGCTTTTTAAGACATTCTTCTTCTCATTTGCCTTTTGTTTTGCTTTTTCCATTAGGCCTAAACTGGTTTTTAACATATTATTTTCTTCAGTATTTTTTATATATCTTTCACCAAGCTTTTGATTTTATTTTCATGATTTTTCTGCATCGCTCTCATTTCTCTTCCCAATTTTTCTTCATTCTCCCTTAATTGTTTTTCAAAGTCTTTTTGAGCTCATCCATATTCTGAGCCCATTTTCTATTTCTCTTGGAGGTTTTGGATAGGGAAGCTTCTATTTTGTCATCATGTGAGTATGTGTTTTGATCTTCCATGAGACTAGAGTAATTCTCTATGGTCAGATTCTTCTTTTTCTGTTTACTCTTTTCCTTAGCCCAAGACTAATTTACAGCACTTCCAAGGCTTTGGGTGTTTTTGGAGGGGACACTCCACTGGGAACTTTATTCCTCCAAGTTCTTATGCTCTCTTGCCTGTGCTTTGATATGTAGATGGCCCCCATACTTCCCTCTGCCCTAGGGCTATAGGGAGGGATCCTTCCTTCTTAGTATGGATGCCCAAACTGCAATATCTGAGTACAGGCAAACAGTAGAGTCCTATCTTGAGGGAGAGCAGAGAAAGCTCTGCAGACTTCCCTTACCTTCTCTGGGGGTGCTTTCTCCTGATTCTTGCTTCAGATTCTGCCACCAGTGCTCCTCACTCCACAATCACCTAGGTGCAGCAGAGTTCTCTCCCTGCCCCTTCAAGCTGTTGCTGGTGATCTCTATGTTGCAGCTATTCTTTTTTTTTCTCCACTCCCCTAAATGGGAGAAGTTTGGATGGAGAGTCTGCTTTCTGTTCTTTTTGCCATTTCTGGAGTGGAAATTTCTTTACAGTGGAGAACTTTCAATAAATTGTTAGTAACTGCCAAGTACTCCACCCCAACACCCCAAAATTTTTCTCCTAGTTGAAAAGTTTTTAAAGTATAGGCAAAGAAATCATTAAAGAGGAAGGGAGGATAAAGAAAATGCCTTTAGGAGTAGGGGAAGGTGATCTGGATGCAAGTACCTAGAATTACTATTATTTATTTAACCTTACTATTATTTATCATTGAGAGATTTCCAGTCTGCCTCTTGGGGTGCTGAATATAGGGACCATTTCATTCATAAGGATGTTCTCTGTCTACCATGGAGGGGAGCAACACCCCTCAGAGTCTGGAGTCCTATGTTCCTAGCTATAATAACCTGAGTCTTTACCTCTAGTGACAACTGTTGCATACCTTGCTGGTTAACTTATCTGTTCCTCATAATTAATACTCGAATGTTGAAGAGGCAGCAGACAAAGATGACAAGTTCTCTGCTTATTTTACGAAATGCCAGAGCTTAAATATCCTCCTAGTCCCTGGTTTACTCCCAATTCAGGTGGAGTTCTCCAAATCAGCAAATCAAGCAAATGCCTCCTTATTGGTGGACAGCAGGTGTAAATTTTACTTCCTCAGGCTAGTACTTTTCACACAATGATGCTATCACTAGCTTAGTGTTTAACACAGTGCTCTGGGAAGTGTCTGAAGAAAAGAAGATACAGAGAGACTACCCAGAAAATTAGGTCAAAGGTAACCTGGGCAAATGGACCTCTAGGCCATTCCTAGTCATGCAATGACCTCTCTGTTACTCTCAACAGTCTCTTACAGCCAGCACCTAATTGTGGGAAAGCTGGGGTCAGAGCAGCGGCCTTACTGTGCAAGCCAGTGTGCATTGAGCATCTTCTTGAAGTGAGTGGGCAGTTGATGTGATGAAATTTGGAGCAGGAGTAGGAATCCAGCAAGACCAGGCCCTGAGTGCTGGAAACTTTCAGCTACTGGAAGGTCCACTGGTCTGGTAAACTAGGGAAACTAACCTCTCTCCTAAAAATAGGGTTAGGGACTAGGAACAGGTAGAAATTCTCTCTCTCTCTCTCTCTCTCTCTCTCTCTCTCTCTCTCTCACACACACACACACACACACACACACACACACACACGCACATTAAATAAAAATTTTAACTAATATATCTATCACCCTTAAGCTAAACACAGATCCCTGACAACTTGAGCAGGTAGAGCACTGGAACTCCCTCTTACCAGGTAGACTTCAGGGAGCCCACTTGCTTGGTGGCTTGAGTACAGAGCCCCCTGGTGTCAGCAATGGTATTGCATTCCTCCTATGAGCTCTGGCTGAATCTGTAGGAGATAATTTATTTTTATTATTTGTCAATTCCTCTTCCTGGGTCACTGTCTCACCCAAAGAAGGACCATAAGAAATCCCTGATAATAGATGAATGATTAAAATGACACATTGCATTACTAAAATGCCTCTTGTATCACCTAGGATAGCTACAGAGTCAGGCTATTCATGTAGTAAAGCAAATATTTATGAAAAATCTACTATTTTATTTCTACTGGGAGAAAATAAAAGTTTTCTCAAATATAAAAAAAATCACACTCATTTCTGTCCTCAGTAAAATGAAACAGAATGAAAAGACTTGAACTTAAATGGCTGAAATCAAAGTCATGATGAACTGGGTGAGAAAATTAGTAACACAAGCTCTCATGTCTCGGAACAACTTTGTAAGAATTGAAATGTAAGTATCATTATTCCTAGAATACTCAAAATAAATTCGCAAAGTATTTTCCCAGACACAACATGGACTGCAGTTCTATATTAAGGAAGGAAAAGTCTCAGACCCAGTTATATGAATACAAAGAGAGCACTTGGGATTCTTTCTTTCACATGCATCTTCCTGCCATGAAATTCTTTCTGATGATTTGTTGCAATCCTTCCTTACCTATTGAGAAGTGTTTTCTCTAAATCAGAAGTTATTTATCTGGAACCTAGAGACCCCAATGTGATCCATGGATGGATTTCATGTGATTTGATTATTTGAATGGGGAAAAAAATTTATATTTTTTACTTTTATTGCTAAATTTCATCTTTTTTTAGTCTTGAATATATTCATAGTCTTACATATTTCATTTAAAAAATTTCAAAGCCACATTTAGAGAAAAGGTCTTGGAGTCTTTTCTAGACTATCAAAGAGGTCCAGGCCTCTAAAAACATTAGGAACTCTTTATATATGTATATGTATGAAAGTCTTTCTAGACTTTTCTGAAATCCCATCCCTCATGTTTTCTTATAGAACTATAGTGTTCCATCACATAAATATACCACACTTTGTTCAGTTATACCCCATTGATGGGCATCCCCTCAATTCCCAATTCTTTGTCACTACAAAAACAACTGCTATGACTATTCTTGTATATGTATGATTTTTATATTTTTTCATGACTTCTTCAGGTTACAGACCCAGTAGCGGCATTGCTAGATCAAAGGGAATGTACATTTTAATTGTTGAAAGTTTGATTGGCACAGCATTAAATAAGTAATTTAATTTTGGTAGAATTTTCAATTTTATTATATTAGCTTGATCTGTCCATGAGCTATACACCTTTTCCTAGGTATTTTGATCTGATTTTATTTGTGTGAAAAGTGTTTTATAGTTATTTTCATAAAGCTTTGCAGAGCTTTTTCATCTATTTTTTCAAATAGTTTCTGTAGAACTGGAAACAATTGGTTCTTTATTGTTTGCTAGAATTCAATTGTGAATTCAACCAGTCCTGGAGATTTTTTCTTAGGGACTTCACTGAAAGTTTATTGAATTTCTTTTTCTGAGATAGGGTTATTTAAACGTTTAATTACCTCTTCTTTTTTGTTGGGAATTTATATTTTTTGTAAATAATTATTCATTCCACTTGGATGATCAAATTTATTGGCATGTGGTTTGTCAAAATGGCTCTGAATTATTACTTAAATTTCCTCCTCATTGGGAATGCATTCACCCTTTTTCTCTTTTGATACTAGTAATTTGGTTTTTTTAAATCAAATTAAGCAAAGATGTAACCATTTTATTGATTTCCCCCAGAAAAAAAACAACTCTTGGTTTTATTTATTATTTTAATAGTTTTATTACTTTCAATTTTATTAATTTCTCCTTTAATTTTCAGAATTTCTATTTAATTGGAAATTTTTAATTTGTTCTTTGTCTAACATTTTTAGTTGCATACTCAGTTTATTAATCACCTCTTTCTATTCATGTAATCATTTAGATATGTACTATATCCCCTAATAATTGCTTTGACAGTATTCCATAAGTTTTGGTATGAAGTCTCATCATTGCCATTGCCTTGGATAAAATCATTAATTCTTTCTATGATTTGTTGCTTGATCCACTCATTCTTTAAAATTAGTGTATTTAGTTTCCAATTTGTTTTAGATCTATCTCTCCATAGTCCTTAATTTCATGTGATTTTTATTGCATCATTATCAGAAAAGGATATATTCAATATTTCTGTCTTTCTGTATTTGATTGTAAGGTTTTTATGACCTTATACATTTTCAGGTTTTTTTTTGTAAGTACCATGTACCACTGGGGGAGAAAACATATATGTTCTTTTCTATCTCCATTCAATTTTCTCCACAGTTCTATCATATCTACATTTTCTAACATTCTTTTCATCTCCCTAACTTCCTTTTATGGTTAGATTTATCCAATTCTGAGTGAGGGAGGTTGAGGTCCTATGCCTTTTTGTTAACTCCTTTGCCATCTCCTCTAAGAATTTGGATGCTATACAAATTGGTGCATACATATTTAGTATTGAAATTATTTCACTGTCTATGGTACTTTCAGATGGATATATTTTCCTTCATTATCTCTTTTAATGCAATTATCTCTTTTTTTGCAATTGTGTTGTCTAATTTAGGGATTGCTATCCCTGCTTTTTTCACTTCAAATGAAGCATAATATATTCTGATCCAGCTTTTTGCTTTTCCTCTGTGTGTATCTCTTTGCTCTGGGTATCTATCTATCTATCTATCTATCTATCTATCTATCTATCTATCTGTCTGTCTGTCTATCTTTCTATATATATGTGTGTATATCTATATCAATAGATAGATATAGATGTAGATAGAGATAGAGATAGATTAGATATAGATATAGTTATAGTTATAGTTAGATATAGATATAGATATAGATATAGATATAGATATAGATATAGATATAGATATAGATATAGATTACTTATAGATATAGATGATATAGATATAGATATATCTGTGGGATTCTGGTTTTTCATCCACTCTGCTATCCACTTTCATTTTATGAGGGAGTTCATCTCATTCACATTCATTAGTTATAATTACTAATTCTTTATTGCCTCCCATGCTATTTCTCCTTTATTTGTATTTTTTCTCTTCTTTTATATTATCTCTCATCCCCTTTATTTTACTTCTGCCTCCCTCAAAGTGTTTGCCCCTTTTCTATTCACCAACCTTTTTTTTTCCTGCTTCCTTTTTTCATTCTTCCTTTCACTCTCTCCTATCAATCCCCTTTTCCTTTTCCCCTCCTAATGCTTGAAGGGTAAGATAAATTTATAAACTCAACTGAGTTTGTGTGTTAATCCCTCTTTGAGCCAAATCTGATGAGAGTAATAGGCACATCTCACCTCCTCCTTTGTTCCCCTCTATTGCAATATGTACTTTGCACTTCTTCATGAGATGTAATTTACTCCATTCAACCTCCTCCTTCCTCCATCTCTTTACTGTTTCTCTACCTCCAGTTTTGATGAAATATTTTTTTTGAATCATTCCATCCAAGACATGGACATACCACACATGTCCATATCTTCAGTCTAGGTATATTCCCTCTAACAGAGTTACAATTCTAAAGAATTATGAAAATCTTTCTCCCAGGTTGGGATGTAACCAGTTGGATAACAGTTTTTTTCTTTTATCTTATTTACCTTTTCATGTATTTCTTGAGTCTCTTGTTTGAAGATTACATTGTCTATTAAGCTCTGGTCTTTTCATCAGGAAGTATTGAAAGTCATCTATTCATTAAGTGCCCATCATTTCCCCTTGCTGGAAGATGTTCTCCTCTGTTCTACTTTGACTTCTGTTGAGCCAAATATGTTAAGAAGCTTCATTCATGTCAGTTTTGAGGGAAATCCAGGGGACTTTAATTACAGGGTCTATTTCTCTTTGTCATCTTGATCAGAAGGTAAACAAGTCTTGCAGTTGATTCAAGATATAATTAGTTAGAAATGGGCCTATACAAAGTTGCATTCTCCATTTTCTGTCTCTCAGTATTCCCAAATAAAACTGGTTTGATTTCATCACATAAATGTTTGGGAGATAACTTAATTGTTGGAAAGAAGGAAATTCAAATCCTGTCTCTGATACATACTAACTGTGTGATGTTGGAAAGTTACTTTACTTTTGAGGACATTGTTGTTCAGTCATTTTAATTGCATATACTTCGATGAGCCTATTTGGAGTTTCTTGGCAAAGGTAATGGAGAGGTTTGCCATTTACTTTTCCAACTCTTTGCACATATGAGGAAATTGAAGCAAATTACATTAAGTGACTTGCCTAAACTCACATAATTAATGAGTGTCTGAGGTTGGATTTAAACTCAGGTCTTGGTGACTCCATCCACCAGATTCTATCCTCAGTGTCACCAATGATCTTGATGGCTTTGGGAAGCTCTTTAAGACTAAATTTCAGACTTCCTGCCAAGATAGGCAGTATGCTAAGGTCTCCTGGTTTCCCCCTCAGAAATAATATGAAACAAACCTCTTAAAAGAAATCTGATCAACAAAACCCAGAAAAAGAAGCTAGGAGAAGAACATCTACCTCAAGGTCTGGCTTTGGGGATCATGGGCGATCTGGGAAGGAGAGCAGAGAGCAGATAGCCTGCTGGGAGGAGTGAGAGATGAACTAGCCTAAGATCAGTCATGATGGTATTGACTGTGGGAGCCATGGTCCAGAAGCCAACTGGGCACAGAGGCATTGGCTGTGGGACTGATGGTCTGGGGTGCTCTGGCGGGGCCAGAGGGCTGCAGACATTGATCTCCTGGGCTCCTCTAGTCTGGAGGACCTCAGACTCCATACCTTCTCTTCAGTTGAACCCTCTTCCCAGAACAAACACAGTAACAGCTCTTCATATTGTAGAGTTTGAAGTTTTTTAATAAAAAAAAAAAAACTTTTCCTTATTTAATTTTGCTATCTGTTATACTTTATTTTTCTTCCTTAAGGATGTGATTTCTTTCTCATCACATTCAATCACATTCATCACAATAGATTGATGTTTACCATGGAAACAATGTAAAGACTGCCTTCTGTGGGGAGTGGAAGGAGGAAAGCAAGATTGGGGGAAAATTGTAAAATTTAAAATAAATGAATAAATAACCAAAAAATAAATAAATTTAATCTGCAGTTAAAAATAAATAAACACCACCTTGGTCAATATTACCTTATCCAGTTTAAAAAGAGACTAAATTTCTAACAAGACATTAAACATCCCCAAAAGTAAAGGACATTTCCACATCCCATTGGTTTTCTTTTAAGGAAATATCTTTTCAAGGTAATATTAGGGAAGTTACAAATGGTCCTCTTTCCCATATATTGGAGAATTACATTTTTCCTGTTAACACTGAGGATACATGAGAAAAAAAGCATCAGAACATATACTATTATATTCTTAGTTGTGTTGTTTTAGAAGCCATCAAATTTTAAGAGAGTAAGGAATAGCACATACAAGTATGATAAATTGTTTTATTTCGTGTTTTCTAGTTAAGCTAGAGGATAGAGATCCATCTCTAGATTTGTGTCTCTTCATGTAGAAAAATGCATATTGATAAAACTGTCTCTTTCTTTCTCTTTCTCTCTATGTCTTTCTCCCCTTCTCTATTTTCTTTCTTTTTTCCTCTTTCCTCCTCTTTTTGAATTTATCTTTCTTTTACTTCCCTTCCTTCCCCTTTCTTTCTTCTCTTTCCCATTCTTTCTCTCTTCCTTTCTTACTGTCCTCTTTTTTCTCCTTTTCCTCTCCCTCCATCTCCCTCTCCCCCTTTTCTGCCTGTCTGTCTGTCTGTCTGTCTGTCTGTCTGTCTCTCTCTCTCTCTCTCTCTCTCTATCTATCTATCTCTATCTCTTTATTGCTTTCTCTTTCTCAATGTAAGTCATCACTTTCTTTTGGGGGAGGAAAATCAAAAAGTCTTAGTGTTGTGTAGAGCATTGCGAGGTTAAGTGATTTGCAGGGGATTACTCTGGTTTGATGGAGCTGTCATAGTCTCATAGACTTCTGTCTTCTTCTCTGCCAAAGTGAGCACTATTCTGAAATTGGTAGTTCTCTTCTCATTTATTTGCTCATTCTTTCAACATCTCTACCTACTTACTTCTCTCCTCTTTGTGCCCTTCTTTACAAATATTTCTTTCTTTCAAGACCAGACTTGGTATCGTTTTTCAACAGGACTACAACTCCTCTAAAAATTCCTTTTCTAATATAATGGAAGGAACTAGATATAGAATGTGACATCCTTCTGGAGACAAGGAATAACATTTTTTATATTAGTACTGTGTAAATCTATAAACTCATGACATACATAATTCAGTGGAAAGGAGGTTGTTATAAAATTTCTCTGGCATCAATTAAAATGTATATTACAGAATATTATAGTATCAAATATAATTAGATTTTTTTATTTTTTATGTTCATTTATTTATACATGCATATTTCCAAGTTATAGGTTTCCCTCCACCTTTCCTACCCACTCCCCTCCTCTCAGTAGGGAATAGTCAGGTTAGCATTTTACATATATATATTTCCTTAAACATATTTGAAAATTAATCATTTTTATCATGAAGAATTAGGATTAAGGGAAAGATATGGAAAAGAGATGATTTTTTAAAAGTGTTCATCAGATTTGGTAGGGGTGTTT